>NC_052955.1:6519047-6819047 GCF_013358895.1 Oreochromis aureus | reverse complement strand
ACATTACCAGGAAAGATCATTTACACAATGTATCAGTTTCAGCTGGCTTCAGACAGGCCATCCCTGAAAGTAGAGCTTACTGGAACCGTTTACTGTACTCATCCCTGGTGAATCTGGATAAGGGAGGAAACCCCTTCAATCGACGCTCTAACTGGTCTAACTGCAGGATGACAAATCAAGAGTTTCTGCAAATCAACATGCATGACTTCAACTCCTACCCTGCCCGATTTCGGGATTTTTTGGAGGGGATGAACTGCAGGACTGCCCCAATTCTGATTGATCAGCCCAACAAATGTGCTTTTGGTAAAAGGGAAACAGAGAGCCACACCTTGTTGCTTTTTGCCATCAAGTCATCTCCGAGAAACTTTGAGCGGAGGCAGGCGGTGCGAGAGACGTGGGGTCAAGAGATGGTGTATCCAAATGGACTCAAAGTGCGTATGGTGTTCCTCCTGGGCAGCTCCCCACCGCAAGATCCTGACCTGAGCCCACTGCTGTCATTTGAAGCAAAACACTATGGCGATATCCTGCAGTGGGACTTCCATGAAACATTTCTAAACCTGACGCTCAAAATGAACATGTTGCTCGACTGGACATTGAAAAACTGTCCTCATGTCTCCTTTGTCTTTAGTGGGGATGATGATGTATTTGTCAACACCCCAGCACTGGCCAGGTACATAGAGTCTCTTGAGGCTTCTAAAGTATCTAGTTTGTATGCTGGTCATGTTATAAGTGTTGGAAGTCCCCTCAGGGACTCAAAAAGCAAATACTACATCCCTATGAGCTTCTACGATGGCCCATACCCTCCTTATGCTGGTGGAGGTGGCTATCTTATGTCTGGAGCTTTGCTGGAATCCCTCTATTCAGTTTTACACGTAATTCCTTTCTTCCCCATTGATGATGCTTACATTGGGATGTGTTTCATGGCTTTAGGGATTTCTCCCGAAGCACACTCAGGATTTCAGACATTTGATATCAGAGCAGAAGATCGTGAGGATCTCTGTGCATATAAAAACCTTATTCTGGTTCACCAGCGGTCCCCACAGGAGATAAAAAATTTGTGGAAGGGGATTAACAGCTCCTTGTTGGCTTGTTAAACTGGACCGGTTGTGAAGATGTCAAATAGTGACTGCACTTACATAATAAAACTTTGTGCTTTCACTAATGTCCTATTCATGGTTTTGCACAAGGGATTGAAATTAAGGGGTTTTGATAATCTATAGAACATCTTGCAAGCAAAAAAATGTATTGTGAACAAAATTAAGTTGCCATAAAGCAGCTTGATTTTGTTAACGAACTGGATGTGATCATGGAAAGACATTTGATTGCCCATTCAGGCACTAACTCACATGCAGGTGAAACAGACCTGTTTTTGATGATTCACAAACCTGCCATACAACTGAAATTAAATAAAAACAAAACAAGAATGAGTGTTCCTCAGTTTATTTTCCACAAAACACCAATCATGAGCTAGGTTAAGTGTACAGTTCTGGGATTTAGAACAGTGTGTAACATCACCACAGCATACCATCCCATCTAAAATTTGGGTGTGTATACTAAGAAGCATTTAAATACAGTTCAGTGACACAAGTTAAACCGGTTACCTCAGTGATACACATGGAAACTGCTTAGACATCACTGAACAGGAGAGTAAGAAGAGAAGAAACACACAGCACAAAGTGAACTTCCTTTTTTTTTTTGCCCGTTGTGTTTATATTGTAATGCATTCACGCTGCAGCAGCTGATTCTTCTGTACTTGCAGAATATTACAGAACCTGGAATTAATGTGAAATAAAGGTGTCAGTTTAAATTTGAGAAGCTTTACTGCTGATAGTAAATCTTATTAACTTAAGGCATCAAACCCAGAGACATGAAGAGCTTGGAGTTTTGTTTTGCAAACACAATCTTCCTCCCCACTGTTATGCAGAAAGAAATGGCAAGTATCAAAACTACCTTTTATGAATACAGCAAAAAGTGTGCAACAGTCTATTTATTAACCAAATTTCAACTTGTTTTGCCCCATACCAGTAAAGTTATTTTTCATACAGGTCTAGTGGGTAGTGCTCTTTGTACTGCTGCACATGTCTCCACAGGGACTCTCTCTGCTTGTTCAGGCTGGGTGTCATCTCCTGGTACACGTCGGTGAACAGCAGTTCCGGATTAGGTTTGAGGCGCCTTTCGGCCCTCTCAAACGCCTCCATCACCGTCTTGCGTGATTGTTTTCGCCAGCTCCTCTCGTCATCTTCACTCCACCATCCGCGGGCTGTCATGTAATGTCTCAGCCTGGAAATGGGATGGTCCTGTTTGTCCCAATAGTTCACTTCGTCCACCGAACGGTACGCCGAGCTGTCATCACTGGTGCTGTGGTGGCCAATTCTGAAGAATCAACAAAATACATTTTTCTTAACATGACTTTTCATACTTTACCTGTTTCAGGATGAGTACATCTTTGGTGTACAGTGCTCTACAACTACAACCCAAAAATGTACTTTTAAAATTCTACACCAAATTACAACAATTTTGATTATAACAACATAAAATCTTTAACATTTAAAATGTTAAAGGTTTCTAACTGTAAACTGTCAGTAATATTTAAATGATCAAACATAGTTTCACTTTACTTCCTGCCTGCCCACCCACCCTGTGGGGTGATGGCAATATCCAATGAGGCTTTTACAGCTTACTGGTAAAAAACCTTGCATTCTGGTAAAGGCATTGGATAATACTAAAATATGTATGTTCCATATGACCTTCAAACTGAGCATCAGAACAAGGAAGAAAGATTATTTAACAACTCTGAATATGGGATGTTTGCTAATACCAGACAGACCAGTCTAGCAATTTCAGAAACTGCTGATCTACTGGGGTTTTCCCCACACAACCATCTCTTTGGTTTACAGTTGATGACCTGAATAAAAGCAGATGTACAGTGAGCGGGAGCTCTCTGAACAAAAAAATCTTGCTGATTCCAAATGTCTGAGAAGAATGGCCAGAGCACATGACATGAACCTGTTTAAACCTTGAAGTAGATGAGCTTCAGCACCAAAGATTACACTGGGAGCCACTCCTGTCAGCCAAGAACAGGGAAGTCTTAATTTTCCAGAATTGCACAACAATCGATCAGACTGTTGAGTCTCAACCAGATGGCAGTGTCAGAATTTGAGATGAACATGAAAACCTCCATCCATCCTGCTTTATATGAACATTTCAGGTTGGTGGTGTTTCAGTGGTGTGGGGGAAATTTTCAGTTAGTATCAACTGAGCATTGAATATTATTGCTGACCATGCTCCTTTATGGCTGCTTCCAGCAGGATAGTGTGTCATGTTGCAAAGGTCAAATCACCTCAAACTGGTTTCTTAAACATGACAATGAGTTCACTGTACTCAAACAACCTTCCACAGTCACCAGATCTCAGTCCAACAGCGCACCTTTGGCATGTGGTGAAACAGGAAATATACATCATAGAGGTGCAGCAGACAAATCTGCAGAAACTGCATGATGCAATCATGTCAATATGGACCAACATCTCCAACCTATTACTAGCAAGGTGTACCTAACTGACATTCTGTTGAGTGTATTTGCTTATTTATTCCATAGTGTCTATTCAAGTGTTAAATTTCGGTAGTAAAATGAAACTTTTATAATGAGTGAAAGAGTTAAGAAAATGTCAGTGATGAGAGAGTGATGAGCTGTCAGCCTAAAAGCTGCTCCACATGTCCTTTCAAACGCAGACAAATACAAAATCACTCAAACATTAACAAACCTGTAGGTCATTGCCTCAATGAGGAATGGCTGGTTCTCAGCCACAGCCCTGCGCCTCGCTTCCTTTGTAGCGTTGTACACGGCAAAGACATCATTACCATCAACACGGATGGACAGCATACCATAACCAGGACCACGAGCAGCTGTTCAAGAAAAAGAACCAGAGGTATGTGGATAAGAGCAGCTGGAACATCAATCAGACAGCAGCAGAAAAGTAGCAAAAAAAATCACATGCAGCCTTACCGATGCCATCACCTCTGTACTGTTCGTTTGTAGGGGTAGAGATGGCGTAGCCATTGTTGCGGCAAAAAAATATCAGCGGGCACTCAAGGGTGGCAGAGAAGTTGAAGCCGGCGTGTGCATCCCCTTCGCTAGCTGCCCCTTCTCCAAAATAGCAAATGACAGCACGGTTTATGTTCTCTCTCTTGACTGCATACGCAGCTCCAGCCGCTGAAAGAGACACAGAGGCATGAACATATATTTACAGCTGTGTGTGTGTGTGTGTGTGTGTGTGTGTGTGTGTGTGTGTGTATCCTACACCAGGCAGCAGAGGTAAACACACAGGCATGGAGCTCACCCTGAGGAATCTGTGTGGCCAGAGGAGATGAGATGGTGACAAAGTTCAGATCTTTGGAGCCATAGTGGACGGGCATCTGCCGGCCCTTTCCGAGGTCATCAGCATTGGCGTAACACTGAGCCATGAAGTGATCCAGAGGAAAGCCTCGGTACATCAGCACTCCTGTAATAGGAAGTGTCGCACGATTACTCACAAGACAAGAGAACCAGACCAACTGGAGCAAACAGTGGGGATATCAAAATAAGGACTGGAGGCCAAGGCTTGGGTCCCCTTTCCTTGTTGTGGTCAGTTTTTTTGGGATCTAAAACATTTCCTGCTAGTCTTTCCACTTTTTTTTAACATTCCCTCGTGTCCATTCTGATAATTTCAGCAACCTTCCTCTCAGAATTTGCTCACATCTGTGAATCCTTATATTGATTCTATGATTATTATTCCTTATACTGAAGTGATGATTGTTATTCTCTCACTGATAAATACAAAAATCAAACATTTTATACATACAAACATTGATCTTTTTATAAGGTAGGCAAGAGTCATATTACTTTAGTAAAACCTTAAACTATGAGAGGAAGCACTGCTGATGCCAGTTAGGCTACAGCTAGTATTACTGTGTGGCCCTGAGGCAAATAGTTTTTGACTCACTGGATTTGATTCATTTTACAAAATTTTACTCATTTTTGGAAACCAGTTGAACTCCGTTTGTAAGCAATAAATATTCTTGTTAAATTCTCATATAAACAAGTGTTCTGTAGTAATAATTTGACCATACTGCAAAGTAATTTGTTCAGTTTCAAATGTTATCAGGAAAATACTTGTGATAACAACAAAAAGAGATGTAGAAATGAACACTGAAGTGGCAAACTGTTTTGATTACAATTAAAATATTCATATGAACAATAACCACAGACCAAACAAAGCCACATTTCATTCTTACCAGCTTCTCTGTACTGCCCAAAAACCAGATCGTTTGGATCCAGAGCAGCAGCACTGCCGATGTGTGTCCCCTCCTCACCATAGTTAGTCATGTAGAAGGAGATACGACCCTGTAACCGACAGGGCTGGGCGGTTAATCAGACTGTAATCTCAAGTATTATGAAAACAAAATAAGTGGCGAAAAAATATTTACTTTTTCCATTAATTTTACCTGAAACCTTTGTGTTTTGCTGTTATAAATCAAGTGCACCTCTGTCTTTTACAACTGTTTGGTGTTCTCCCTTCATAAAAACTAAAAATCACTTGCTGTTTAGTTCAGCTCAAGCCAAGATGACTAAAAGATCTGGAGGAAATAAAACTACCTGCTTGTGTCACAGGATCACTGAAGGGCTCTCGCTGGATTTCGTTCAGTAATCAGCAACAGTTGGCCTTTCAGTCAAAAACACTCCCTAGTCCTGTGTCCTCCAGAACTCCTCATTTTTATGTATTCATTTTTAATTTTAAATTATAGTTAATATAAAGGAGTCCTGCAGCAGACTGGCGACCTGTCCAGGGTGTACCCTGCCTCTCGCCCTAAAACAGCGGATAGGCGGAAATGAATGAATGAATGAATGAATGAATGGATAAAGAAAATGCCCTTTGAGACACCAATTTTTAAGTTCAAAAACTGCTGGTGTTGTGTTTTAAATAATCAGGTTGAGCCAGGAGATGCAGGAGGAAACATACCTGTCTTTGAGACTCATAAAGAATGCGGTCCATTGTGTTCAGCAGGGTCATCTTCTGATAAAAGTTCAAAACTGTCTCTTTGGAGAGCTGCGTTGGAGAGAAACACACAATTGACAAATTAACTTTGGCTCAACAGACTGCAGAGGTCTTAGGGGCACATTTGGGAACCAGGAGCACAGGCAGGCTGATTGTACCTGAGGGTCTTGAGAGGGGTTGATGATATTTCCCTGCCTGTCCATCACCCGGTACACTGGGATCCCAGAAATGACATTGGGCTGGATGAACTCGAGCTGATCCACAAACTCGGCTGAGGCTCCTGGAAACTGGGGCTTTTCCAGCGATGAGTCAAAGGGCTGCTGCAGCTGAACAACCTGAAAAGATTGATTACAATCATTATTTATTAAGAATCTCATTGTGGCTGTGGCAAAAAAAAGGCTCTAGGAAAAGAAAACACTGCATATCAGGTCACAAAACTCATACAAACTGTCAAGCACGGTGGTGGAGGGGTGATTTGAGCTTTTTTTGCAGCCACACAGCCGTGAACTCTTCTGTATACCAAAGTATTCTAGAGTCAAATGTGAGGCCATGTGTCTGACAACCACTGGGTCATGCAACTGGATAATACTAAGCAGAGCAGCAAATCTACAGCAGGATAGTTGAAAAAAAGGTGTTCCAACATCCCAGTGACCTTTAACCTGACTGAGATTCTGTGGTAGGACCTTATGAGAGGTGTGCACAAACAACTTACCTGAATTTATTTTGTTAATAATATTTTTTGTATTTGTGTTGCTTCGTTGTATTTTGCTCTTTTTCCCCCCCACGGGCTTGTCCACCAGCACTTTGAACTGAATTAATAAACTGCATAAAAATGGAATTAAAAATTAAGTTTCATTGATTGATTATTAGTTTTAGTTTTATTTTTTTCAAAAGGCTAGTTTCTAATTTTAGGTAACCTTTTTAACATCTAGTTTAAGCTTTTAGTTTTGTTTTAGTTAACTACAATAACACTCGTTGAATCTTTAGACATTTTAGAAAGCTTAACTTCAGAAAGCTGAAGACAATACAATACTCTTATAAATCATGAATAAGTATGTACTTCTTACAGTGCAGTTCCATTGCTCCACTATAACAACCATTTCCAAATCTCCCTCCCATACAGATTTTAGACACTCCAAATGATTATTGATGGACCTATAAATAAATAAATTAGATTATTTTTAAAGAGTTACATACAGATTTAAGTGCTGGAGCGATCGAAGGAAATAAAATAGCAGCGAAGGCCATAGAGCAGCAACAGTTATTAAATAAAGTTGTTTTGAAAAAATGATGCATTCGAGGACATCGGATTTAAGCTTAATGCAGTTTGGATGCAAACTGCATTTCGTTGCCCTGTACCTGTGACATGTGCAATGACAATAAAGTTGAATTCTATTCTATTCTATTTCCTCCTTCACGCCCCTTGGTTCGACCAATGGAAAAGAAGCTAGCTAAGCCTTTAGCCGGTTGGCTAACTAGTCAAGTGTGAGAGTCAAAACAACAACAATTAAAATTAGTATTTATTGCAACTAAAGTTGTTTATTAAAGGTCAAACATGTATTCAGTAAATATGTGAGAGTTAGTTTGACTTTTCACTGATACATTGGAGAATCGGTATAGAATTTCAGCAAGGTTGTTAGCCATGCTAGCAGCTCCGTAGCTAACCAGAATCTTTGCGCAAACAAGACATAACCCCAAAACTTATTAAAAGATAGGGTGACAATATTTCGAATTCCAAAAAAGAGGACACTTGGCCCAATCATGAAGAACTATAATAATACTGTTTGCTTAAAGAAAACTGTGCGGTTAATGAATGGTGAAATAAAAAATGTTTCCCGGCCCCTCAATGGCAGCGTTATCTCCAGTCGAGACTCCGCAGGAGCGACTTTTCCCATAATTTATTCATCGCCCTATCCAAGCACTGCATCGGAGTTTTCACTTACAGTGACCCTGAAGCCTCTGCGCTGCAGCAGTCGAGATGCCTTCAGTCCTGCTGTCTGGCGGACAGCGTGGAAACAGAGCCCATACATTTTGCTCATGCTGCTCACAGCCGCCATCGGCACTCAGTAGTTGTTTGATTTAACCGCCGCTGCACACCGGTTTAGAGAAGTTACACTGTGGTGGATATGTAAAAATCTGGCCAACGGAACTGCTAATAACCACCGCTCGCTGTCCTTCCTGTTTATATCCACAGTTTATAGGCCGATAGCCGCAAACTGACTGCACCATTAAAGCCGGCTACAGTATCCTCAACATCCGGCCAGGCCTTCAAAATAAAACCTTAAGTTTAGTTGTCCGTTTTTACATATTTCATAAGTTGAAGAAATGAGCGATTAAAGATGTCGAGATTTAACACTCTTTTGTGTTAGAATAACAATAATAAATAAATAAATAAATAATGCGTGGGTTTTCCAGAAAGGCAGAGTGCCAGTTTTATGAATTAAAGCCCCCCTCCCAGTCGGGGAATTAACCTGATGAAAGTCCATTGTGTGATACTGACCTGTTAATTAAAATACTGTCACTATGTTATATGCGTCACGAAGCGCCTTGGTCGTTTTCCGGTGGCCTTTTAGTTGGGGCGATTTTAACTTATCAAAATCAGTATTGCCTATTTTAAGACACATTGCCTGTTCAGACACAGCAACGCAGTCACATTAACAACAAACGACAGTTATTACAATGTGATATATAATACATCTTACAAAAAGAAGTAAAAGTAAAAAAAAAAAAAAAAAAATGAATGAAAAATTGCGCATGTGTCTTTTTGGACATACAGATCAGCTGTAACACGCCTGAAACAGTTTGTAATAAAACAGCTCTCCTCTGGACGAACTCTACCTGAGATGTCAGTTATACCTAAGTTAGAGAGTCAGGGGCAGATATGCAATAGGAAAGAAAGAAAAAGAGAGAAGGGAGGATAGAGCCGTAAGCAGTATGGAAAAACTGATGAACACAAGTGTTCTTAAATACAGTCATAAAAGAACGATTTCTACGTCCTTTCAACCCTACCAAAAATTAAACCCTACTCTGCTGCCATCTTGTGGTCACAGTGCAGTAGTGCATTAATAGCAAAAGCAACGTCAGTGGCATGCACAGTAAAGAATATTATTACTTCCAGTCCCGATGATAAACCAAGTAATATCGCAGGTAGAGGCGTTGACATATTAAAATAAAGTATTTCAACTACTTGTCAAAATCTGAAAATGTCTTCGCTTCAGTTCTGAGCTAACTGATGTTGTAAATGCAGACTGCAGATAAATCAATTTTTGCAGCCACGAGTATTTATCGCCATCTAGTGGTGATAGCGCGAGCTGCAACATGGTGATTGCAATTCACATCATGCCAGTGAAAGCTCACCTGTGGAAAGCAGTAAATAAACTGATGTAGATAAAATTCCGGTGGGTGGTTATGACGAATAATGAAAAAAAAAGAGAAGAAAATAATAGGTTGACACCGTTGTGTTTAAATGCAGCTGCTGCCTGCCATCTGGCGGTCATTGTGAGTAACTACACATTGTTAAACTCACAGTTTACACTATTATACGGATGGTGCACTTCCGGTACTTTCAAAATACATTAAACGTATTAACGCAAAGTAGGGCTTCAGATTGCGTCAGGAAAACGTGAATTATGATGAAAAATATTATTTTTTTCTTCGTTGTCATAGATATATATTACAGATCCACATTTCTTGTGAATTAACTATTTATTAAAGCTAACATTTCTTTCTCATTCTGATGTCATCAGTAAGGAGCGTAAACTAGAGGGAAAACAGATGACGCCATCCGCCTGCGACAAATCTGCTTTCTCCACGATGGAGGTCTGCGGCTCCCTGACTGTTTCTTTGAGAGAGTTTGGTTGTGAACAGAGCTTGCTGTCTCGACCTGATGGCTCTGCTTCCTTCGTCCAAGGTAACACTAATTTTAGAAACTATTTATCTGGGCGTTTATTTGCCTCTTACCTCTAAACTGGACTTAAAAGACGGAGAAATGTTAGGGAACATCTCTGGAAATTAACCTGCCACTTCAGTTACTGACATGAATTTCTTTACCTTTATGAATAAGAATAAAAGTAAAACATGCTGGGGCGGTATTGTTAATCAGGCATAATATTTACCTTTTCGCAAAACTGGTAATCTTATTTATACATATTTTTATCTCGGGGTTTTAACATGCTTCGATGTGATTATGCAAATGTAATATAAGAAATATTGAACTATTTGTCAAAATAATGTAACGATGAGAATCAGGGGCGCATCTATTGTGGTGGTATGGGGTGGTATGGGGTGGCATGGGGTGGCATGTGCCATCTTACCTTTGTATATGACAATGTTGTTTATTAAAATAAGGTAGCATTAACTTTGAGCCTAGCTACAACTAATTAATAAAATAAAATACATTTAGTGCATAGTGTTAACCCCCCTCCAGGGGCGGATCTACTGTGCACATTTTGAATCAACACCATGGACATTTCAGATTTCAACACTTCTTTGGAGGCTTCCAAGTCACATGACCAATTTAAGATGACATAGCAACAAGATGCAGTCTCCATTTAATTTTCATTTTTGTTGAAAGTTCAAACTATATACCAAGAAAAGTTAAAAAACTGCATTTTCTATTAACAGCGCGAAAAAACCCCACCACTTTCCTATTGGTGGAAAAATGTACCATGTTGACCAATCAAAAAAAATTATCTGGCAACATGTGACATTTGTGTTTTTGGGAAAAGGGGAGAGCAATTCTACAGTCATTGGATGTGAGAGATTTGTGACATTTAACGTGTTTGGAGTGTGTAGTTAATGTAAAGTTAGTGTGTTGTGTAGTTCTTTGTTTTGTTTTTATGTGTCAAAACAATGAGGACACTAGTGATTGTCACAGTTGCTGCCAAAAGCCATCAAAGGCAGATTGCAGCGTAAACGCTGTCTCCAGGTGAAAAACAGTGATACGCATCCTGTTGTTAGACCTGCAGGTTTCAGGTCTGTGATGTGCTCCTCTTTCTTGTGGTGGACAGAAACTTTCTTTTGGAGTGGCACAAATAATTTGTGTGGCATCTTATTGTGACACCTGTTCTGTAATTATAGTTTTAGTAGTTGTACAAAAATGTCTGAGGCATTGGCTGCATTTTTAGGTAAATAGTTGCATGTATCTTTATTCTTTGCAAGATTTGTGCAGGCGTTTTTAAAATTTACAATTTATATTTGCAATTCTGAAACATTTTGGCGTTTTATTTGTTTTGTTTTTTGTTTTTTACAGTAAAACCTTTTTCCTGCTCAGATTTTTTTGGGGATGTAAATTCAGACATGTGAGATTGTGCTGAAAAGAATGATACCAAACAAGACAAGGCAAATAGTTTTTAAAGGTGAAATGTAAAAGTAAAATTAGTAAGTAGTCAAAAATGGCCAATAATATCCTGGACATCAGAGGGTTAACCTAATAAATCATGAAAAATTGTGGTGAAAACTTTTTCATGACAGCGCAGACTTCTGGCAATTTGTGTAAATTTAAGCCTGTAACAATTTGATTATTTCTAATTTTAAAAAGAGTGTGAAACTAACTGAACTGAACTTCTAACTGAACCATCTCATGTCTTGTACCTCTATGTATTTTATACTTAATGGCCAAATGCCTATTTATTATATAGGCTATACAGTACATCAAATCAAAATTTACATGTTTTATGTAACTGAAATGTTTAATTATTTGGGCTAAAGAAAATAAGAAAGTTACAGACTATGTTTATATGAAATGTGTATACTTACTGCATTTGATGTATTTTAAACATATATAATGTCTGTCACAGAATGTAACACCTATGTGGACAATAAGACCAAGATTCAGGGCATGGGCATGGGAATGACTCAGTATCCTTCTGTAATTTGTGTTTATACTTTTACCTTTAATATTCAGATTATTACTCCAGAATGATTCAGAGATGAGCCCAGCACCCTGTCCAGAGTGTACCCCGCCTCTCGCCCTATGATAGCTGATAATGATAAGCAGAAATGGATGGATGGGCTGATTCAGTGTCTTTAAAAAATGTCTTAAGAATAAATGTGAAATTTACATGATGAGACTTTGTGACATCAGCTTTAGTTCTCTTATTAAAAGCTTGTTCTAAATAGGGTGTCTGCGTTTGAGTCCCCTCTTTAAAAACTACATGTGCTGTGAGCATATTTACTGGGTGTCGTACTGCTTTCAATGATTTGATGTTACTGCTTTTCCCCTCCTAGATGTCTGTTTATGTGGGGAAAGACATCATTAATGCTCCAGTGTTATTTATTGAAAAATGCTCCTTTTTGTTCTTGTTTGAAGGAGACACGAGTGTGATGGCTGGAGTGTACGGACCAGCTGAGGTCAAAGTCAGCAAGGAGATCTATGACCGGGCGACCCTGGAGGTGTTGGTACAGCCCAAAGTGGGGTTGCCAAGTGAGTTTTTTTTTTTTTTTTTTAGGGGTAAAAATTTTCATTATGCAGCGTTGCTTATTTTATTTTAGGGAAATAGACTTTTTGCATCCTGATATCTACAAGAATGTTTCAGAGGTTTCTGCTGTGGAAAAAGCTGCTATGCCACAGCTCACCACAGGGTGGGGTACATGAGCTTTCTGCTCACATTAAGTTTTTTTATACCTCGATTTGTTTGTTTTGTAGGTGTAAGGGAACGATCGCAAGAGCAGTGTGTGCGAGAAACCTGTGAGGCTTCTCTGCTCCTGACGCTCCATCCACGCTCCTCGCTCACTCTCATTCTTCAGGTCCTGCATGATGATGGTTCAGTATCCTTCTGTAAAACTCTGCAAGCTTTGGGGTTTATATCCAATCTGCAAGTAGGGTTCTAAAATTGAGATGTTTCCTGTGAGTGTTCTTCCTTACCTGTTCCTCAGCTGCTGTCTTGCTGTTTGAATGCTGCATGTATGGCTCTTATGGATGCAGGATTGCCCATGAGTTGCCTCTTCTGTGGAGTGACTTGTGCCATCAGCACAGATGGGCAAATCATCACAGATCCCACTGCAGCTCAGGAAAAGGTAAATCTAAGGCTTTTATAATGTTGGGTGACCAAATTGATCCCAAAACACTCTGAAAGTGGCTTTTGCCAAATTTCCTAAGAACTTCTCAAACAAATGTCACAGAAAATGTAGATCTTTTCCATCCCACTTTGATATTAAGTGGGCCATACCACTAAAACTCTCTTTTCTATCAGGAAGTTCAATCCTTTGAAATATCTTAATATAAGGAAAAGAAATTTTATTTTAACAGTACGTTTCAGTTTTTCTACATAAAACGATAAAGAAAAGCTGTTGTAGTTACTGAAGGACATTCTTCAGTATGACTCTTAAATAGAAATAAACTGTAAGGGCTTAAATTGTAACAAATAAATGTTTAAAACTACACATTACCTATTTCAGTGTTTCCCAACCACTGTGCGTGGAAGATTATCTGGTTCCACCTGATTGGTACTCCAAGCGATCGGTGTAACGGGCAGAACAATTACATTCTCTTCCAGTAGAGGGCAGTACAACCACCTGCTCTAATTAAATCGGTTGCCAACTGCCAGTAAAACAGAAGAAAATGAAGAAGAAATTGCATAATAGTCATGCTGTGAGATGGTCAGAAGAAAACAAACAAGGTATACTGGGGCCAACTCTGGCCCCTGGCCCATATGTTTGAGATTGCTGTTATGTAATTTTTGGGATGTTCTCCTGAATGCTGCACTACTTGAGGCAACTGTTGAGGAAATTATATAAATAAAACTGAATTGAATTGAGTTAAACGACGAAGAAAAACAAAACTAGAGAAAAATCAGTCAGAAGTATAAGGCGAGCACAATGATCTGTAGTCACCACCAGCTAAACTATTCCCTTTTTCGGAATATCTTATTGTTGTCTCTCCAGCACATTTGTTGTCACTTCCATTTGTACCAGTCGTAATGGTTTTGCTTCCTAACTGGACAGATTGATATTGTCTTTATTTGCTTGCTGAATTTCATGGTGCGCCGTTGTCTTGTTTTCTCTCTCAAAAGGAAAGTCGAGCTTTGATGACTTTTGCGATCGACAGCGCAAAACACAGCGTTTTGATGTCGTCGACCAAAGGATCGTTTTCAGTGCACGAGGTCAGTGGATTATTGACAGGAAAAAAAGAGTGTGCACCATTTCAAACAAACAAAACTGTAAAAGCCAAGCCAAAAAGGCCTGAAGTTACAAACAGACTTCACTAGAGCGTGCTTCAAAGAGAAAAGACTGGGCCTCTCTTGTAGAGGCTGTTTGTAGATGTTGCCAAATCAAGAATACATCCTAAAAACCATTTTGGAGTTTCTGCAGTCTTGATAACAATATCATGGAGTATTTTGTTTTTCTCCTGTTACCCGAAAGGACCATAGTTTCTGGAAATTTCAGGGGGTTTTATTTTATATTTCTATTGATCAATCATGTTGAGCAGCCTTTGGTTGCATGCAGCTATCTATATGGAGACTAAAAGAGGGATTGCATTTATCTAAATGCAAGCTATAAATCATCAGCTGATGTGGTTAGACAATTTGCATAAAACAGGAAGACTGGACTCAATGAAACTGTCCTGTGGGATCCTGGATTCCCTTTTGATCAGCGGATGACAGAAATGATAATAAATGTTGCCTCTATAAGAAATACCGAGTCTTTTGCTTCTTTTTCCTGGAGACGATCCCATAGATCGAAACCTTACCACTTTAAGGAAACTTTAAAAGGGAATTGAATGGAAAAATCAAATGGGATACCCTTTTTTTGGACTGAATAACAAGTATTATTCCAGAAACACTATAATATGGGGTTCACTATGGCCCACCTACAGGGAACCAGTATGCTGAAAAGACTGGAGGGTCATATTCTCCTTACTTTCCTGTCTGCTCTCTACTGTCCCATCAGAATAAAGACATAAAACACTCCCTGCCAAAGTTTAAAAAGAAACACTACAACGTTGTTAAGTTTCGATTTGTGATTCTGCTTCATGTGTGACTTTTTGAAAACAGCTTATTTCTGCTTTCTCCTCTCTGCCTCAGGTCTGATGTGACTTAAATCAGTTGTTGTTGAATTTCATATTTTGTCTGATCCTCAGTTGTTTTTCTTCTCTCACAGCTGCAGCAGTGCATAGCAGTCAGTCAGAAAGCATCAGAGAAGATCTTCCAGTTCTACAGAGACTCTGTCAAGCGGCGATACTCCAAAAGCCGATGAGAAACATGGAGCTTTCTTTTGCCTAGTCTTTTTTTATTTTTATTTTAACAATGCATGCAAACACTGATGTTGTAATAAAATATTTAGAAACCCCTGTGGGCTACAATTTCTTCACTTCAGTTGTAGTCAGCTGTGCTTTATGGTGGGAAGGCTTATATGAGCACATTTGTGAGAGATCAGAAATGAAAGGAGGAAAGATGAATGTCAAACAAGTGCATTTATTGGGATTTGCTGATTTTCTTTCACTTTAATATATACATTTAATACAAGAATGTGACCTGGGGAAAAGAAAAACCCTGAATATTTCTTGTAGTAATAAATCCATTTGCTGCAACCTTTGAACTTCATCGACTCGCACGACTTGTTAACTGTGTCGGCTTACTATCCCTACGAGTGACGCAAAGCGAGTCAAACCTGAGCAGAGCCTGTCGCATGACAGCCTCATCGTTCGGAGCAATCCACGTTAAATGCCTCCATATAAATCAATAATTGATGTAACTCAGCTGTAACAACAAGTTGTGGTTTGTTTTTTCTTCTATTAAAATGAGGGTACAGTGGAGACAGACGGTAGTTCAGGATTGTCAGAATTGTTGTGAGCAGCTGAATCACAGTGCATCGACAATGAGAGAGCTGACAAGGGCAAGACACGGAGATACCAGAGGTTTGTCTACTAAAATCAGTTAAAAGTGATCTATTATCAGCTTTCATACAACACTGGGATTGCAGTAAACATAGTATTTTATATGTACTTGAGCTGTGTACTCTATAAAACTGTTTATCTAAATAGAAAATGTCAGCTTTCACCTTAGTCATTTCTTTACATTTACTTGGATACACCCCATTTACTATGTAGTTAAAGGCTCAGAGCTTTTCCAGTCAATCCAAGCTCTTTTTGCAACACTATTGATCCAATTGAAGGAAACAAAGTTTGCAGCAGGAAACCAACAAGCTCACCATGCAGGGTTTTCTTATGACCAAACGTGGGATGTTATTGACACATGCATCACAACTTTTGCAACTTTTTTTGGCCCATTTAAATAAAGCGTTTGTGTGTTTTTGAACATAGGTTTTGAGTAGACTTTTTCTTTTTAAAAGTCAGTCATACTGCTAGAAGCAAGCTCCTGAAGATGTCAGTTCTATTTTTGGTGGAGAAAATAGCAGAATCTATATTTGAGGAGCAGGGTGTGAACAGCCTGGCTGCTTCTAATAATGGAATAGCTGATAAAAGGATCATCCTCAGAGTTTCTTCTATATTTTTGGCACTTTTTCCAGCTCTTCACTCCGCTGTATATGTTATGGTTTCTTAACCCTGTGTATATATAGAGGATAAAATTTAATGTCTATATCTTGAGTCCATTTTCTACCTCAGAGTTTTGCATTTAATTTTAAAAGTCGTGAACGTATATTCTTATACCAGCAACTACACTCTGTGCGTTAGTTATTTAGTGTTTTGTGTATTTCAACATGAAGATAATGATTCAGCTTGGTATAAACAAAGCAGAGGCAGTCCTTTCTGTCAGTAAACAGTGACTGAAGCAGTGTGAAACCAGGATGAGCTTATCGATGTTCACGTGTAGTATTTCCCTCGGGGGTCCCTCACGTCAGCGAGGAACTCTGGGCTCTCCCGAGGACTATTGCTTCTGGCTCATCGTATGCTTTAAAACATCATCACCAGCTTTCACCCCTCAAGTGACAGTGCTGGCTCAGGCCCTCCCACAGTGTCCATTGGGATTTATCTGCTGCCACGTCCTTGCTGTGACCTCTCATAAATCTGCAGACTCCATCTAATCGTATACTGCCCTCCACTTAGCTCCTCCCAGGCAGACAATGACACATATCCCCTCTGCTTCTTATTATTCATCCATTGTTTGTAACGCTGATATCTACAGTGCTGTGGAAAAATGTGAATTTCTGTTTTTCTTTTCTTTTTTTTACTTCAGTAATGCTTCACATATGATGACAACTACAGCACAGATTTAACAGAAGGTAACTTAAGTCTTCAAATCACTAAACAAGTAACAGACTGCTTTTTCAATGATTTTTCTTCATGTGCTCAGAACATCCTTTGAGCTGATTTTTCTTTTTATAATCCCAAAGCGATTATAAACGACACACCAGCTCCCAGCTTCTGTTTTCAGTGTCCCACCTCGCAGCTTTTCAGCTTGGTGTAGATGAAACATGAGTTCAGACAAGTCGACAGACAAACACTGTGATTATTTGACATTTAACGGTGATATGTTGGCATGTGTTGATCTTCATGAAATATGTGAGAGGTCAGTCTTTTGTATGCGTGTCCGTGTGAAAGAGTTGCTTTTATGGTGGTTTTGCAGACAGGTAGGAAATCAACGCAGCGATGGCACAGATGTACGTTATGATTCCAAACACGATGGAGAGCACCGAGAGCCAGAGAGCCTGGCGAGACGCTGCGTTGGCCCCCTGAAAATCCCCCTGAGCCGATGCCTTGTTGGTCTGAGTAAAAGAGGAGACGAGACACTGAGATAAAGATTAGAGTGAAAAAAATAGGAGAGAACAGCATTTATCATCATTTGTCAATGTCCTCCCTGGCCTACACTTTCCTCTTCCACTCATTCCAATCTCACGCTAAGCCCATATTATGTTCCATCTCCAAATCACACCCAGCGATTGCAGCTCATTCATCATTTTCTCCTCCTTCCTTCCTTCCTTCCTCTCTCCCTCTAGTCCTTGCCTTTGACTCTGACCCCTGTTTTAGGCAGCACTCAACAATATTGGAAATCTATCACCTTGAGGTTTCTTGTTATGACTCTAATTAAACCTTAACGAAGGCCATTGATCTGATCAAAAGGCCTTTGCAGCATGCTGCCAGTTAGCTTTGCAAAAGTGTTAATGGGATTTCTTTCTCCCCTGCACTGCTGGAGGGATGCCTTTATAAAATAAGGGAGTCTAGAGATATTTGTGTTAGGGGTATTTTAATACTACCATTGGTAATTGTGGCTGGTAAGTTCTTTTTTGACTATCAATTCTGACTTTTGGGTGACCAGTCATCTGACTTCTGAATAATCAGATTTAATAATTTTATCCTTTTTCTTCTGTTTATCCAATTCATTGTCGCGTTGGGGCTGGAGCCTGTCCCAGCTGTGATAGGGCGAGAGGCCAGAGGTGTTGGCCAGATGAGCGCATGGATAGGACGAGTAGAAAGATAGCCTTGTACATTTACTTAAGCGCTTTACTAACACACAGTACTTTATTTAAATATTTCCACATTATGCTATGTTCTACTTCTACTCGAATTCTCTGAACTTCATACCCGATTTAGTTACTCTGATTCTGCAAAGAAATTGCATCATTATACATCAAGCAATTACATCAATCAATAACTGCAAAATGTGATTCTAAAAAGTGCCATTTAACATAATAAGCACATTTAATCCTGGAAATAGCCTTCAGAGGGAGGGTACACCCCGCACAGATCGCCAGTCCTTTTTGATTCAAGTTTTTTTTTCTGTTTACATTTTGTATCTGTTAATTAAATTGTCATTAAATATGTGGTGTGCAGATGCTGAACACCTATAGGACAAAGATGTGTATGAATAGTATAGTTTGCTTAGAACAGCACATTTGTAGTTATATTGAGTTTAAGTTGATTCATTATTTAATGTGGTATCCTGTTAGATTTCGTCCCTATACATCTTCCACAAGGACTGGATATATGCATATTGAAAGGCAAGCATTATACATATTATAGTATACATATGGTAGAAAGAGTGACTTTATTATTCATGTAAATGTAGGCAAAACACAGTATCTGCTCTTTAGCATGTTGTTTAAACCAGTGAGCTCCAGCGAGCAGTTTTTATGCGCCGCAATGAAATATTTATGTAAATATTGATTTAAAGACAAAACCCAAGTACAGGAATATTATCATTTCTTCTTCTTCTTAGTTTTCTCATGGCTCTATGTATTGCTTGATGCAAAGGTTGTAAATATATCTTGTCACATAAGCTTGAAAAACCCCACTGACCTCTGTTGTTATGTATCTTTTTCATTATGTGTTGCTTAATTTAATGGGCGTGCATATGTCAGTATTGTCTTCAAGAAATCAATGTAAAGAAATCTGAGTTATGATACCAACAGAGACCATATTATAGACAACTGTGATTCGGATGTGATCTAAGTGTTTTATCTAAAGTTTTCAGCTTTGTACTATTTCAGAAGTGTGATTCTGCAAACCCAGGTGTAATCTCCTTGTCACAGCTCTCCTCCATAAATCCTTCACTTGCACAACACTAAAGAACTGGACTCGCTGACCGTCCACACGTACTGCAGAGGGTAAAAATTCACCCCCAGCTGTGAACGATAGAGCCAAGTTGTATCTTGTCTGCTCAGGACTGAGTGTGTGTGTGTGTGTGTGTGTGTTCGTATACCTTCTGTGAAAGATAGAAGGCAGCGATGCCCAGGGGCCAGAAGCAGCAGAGCATGGAGAAAAAGGCCAGACCCAGGTAGTCCTGAGGGATCATCAGGGGGAAGTTGTTCTCACTGTCTGTATCACTAAAATCATCGATGGATGAGTCCTGGGATTCAAACAGATTGCGTTTAGGTTGAGTTCAGGATAGAAAGCGATAACATACATTATAAAGAAATACTTTTAGGGAGATTTGTTTTTGTTTGGGCACATTTTCAGATATTTGTCTGTGAGATTTCTGCCTTCACAACAATGCAGTAGGTATTATATTAATTTCATTTTCCAGCAACTGAAAATTACGCTGAAACTTTTCGAGTGTAAGGTACTGTGCAAGGACGGTGTGTCAAGTGAATTAAAAAAACCTTTTGACTCAAAGAAGTTTGTTTCAAAATGACTCTCAATAAAATTTGTGGGTTAAGAGAAAAACTGAGACTCTGTTTCTAGAGAATATATATTCCTGAAGATCCATTTCATGGATCAGTACTGCTGCAGCCCTGTCAACTTCCTTCAGTTTATTTCATCAAGGTGCCAGTACACAGGTGCATAAGTAAAAACCAACCTTGCTTTTTTGTCATTTCTGTAATCTACCCCTTTGTGTCCAGCTAACAAAGATACTTCTTGTTGTCTTAAACATACAAAGATGATCTACTCCAACATTAAGTGAAACACGCTGTTTCTCTTATATTCAAGTCATCCACAACAACTAAAAACTTTGCTAGTGTCTGAAAGATAATGTGACTGAATGGGGTTAGTTTGGATATGCACTAGCTCTGCTGACCGCGGGGCACTTTATGACTCATGCATCTTTTTTGAAACAGCTGCATATTGAGTCTGACTTGCTCTCTCACAATGACCCTGTCATACCACTTTGGTTATTTTACTTTGTGTAAGAAATAGTTGTACAATTCCAAAAAAGGCTTTTGTTATATTTTAGCAACTGTTCTGTAAACCAGCAGCAAACATGGACATAAAGTGGGTTTTTTTTACTAAACAAGATAATTCATTTAAAGCTTGGATTACAGGGCTATTGCTATTATGTCTGTTCTATTGGTCAAAAAAACAAAATCTTTCTATAGTTGGGAAGTATTTTTATAGACATAAAATCCTTTTTGTGTTGATGAGAAGCAGGGAAATCAATTTAAGCAAAAGTCAGTTATAGCCTGTGCTCACATGTAAAATCAATCAGGATGGGACACTTATTTGTCTATAATGTTGATCATGGAGCATGGAGTGAGTTTCATGTGCCAGTTTAAGTTCTTTTATAAAAAAATTGAAGTGAAGCAAAGTAGAAGATGTTGTCTTGTGCCACTTTGAGGTCACTGCAAGGTTTTATTCCCACAGGCTCAGGACTCTGCATCACTGCACTACTGCCAGCATTCAGAATGAGCTTAAAAAAATATTTTACACAAGCTCTCCTTTTGTCCTTGGGGAACAAACTCTTACCTAAACTTTGTGGCACCCAGCTGCTGTCGATTTTAACGGTGTGTAGTGCTACTGTGTATTTGTGCTTTTACTTGCGTTCTTAATCAAAGTAATAATCATTAAACATCCCTTAGCCTTTTAGTTCCAGTTATTTAGAAAGCTTTTACTTGACCTTGATGTGAGACTAAACAGTACAAACACTAACATTATTTATTGGTGACATTTAGAGTATGTATTATTTTGTTGACTGCTGTTGGCATCTCGTAGCTAATTTATATTTTACTTCATGATGGGCTTTGCTCGGTGGTCTATGAAATAGAACTGGCATCCTCTATCAGCACTGTGGTGTCATTACCTGTTCTGCAGCAGGAGAGCAGCTTTATGTAATCTGGCTTTTTGACAGTAAGCATTCAATTGCTGCTTTGCTCGCATGTCTATTTTAAGTTCCTCTTTGGTTTCCAGAACCTGCACTGACAGTATGAGGCTCCATTGCTTTTTCTGTAGCTCTTTTTAGGAATGAAGAGGATCTGGTTGAGATGAGGACGAGAATGATTTGATAAAACTAATATGGGCATCTACATGCAAACTTTCGGGTTTGTTACTTCTGAAACTTAACAGGCAAACAGAGGACTAATTGAGAAACTAATACTTAATTTCAGACCTATCTAAATATTCCCGAATCCTCTGTTTGAACAATAGCAGGAAAATCTGTTGACCTGCACAAGCTCTGTTGTCAGTGCAAAAGAAGAAAAAGAAGACATTTTTAAGTGTCTTACATCAGAGTCAGGGAGCAGGTCATCCTCATCGTCCATGCTGTAGGATGCACTGTGGAAGTCTTGCGTCTCAGCCAGCAGCTTCCTCTCCAGTGTTGAGCCTGGCCGAATATCCACAAACGTGGTCTCCAAGTAGTCTTTGTTGAGCAGGGCATCTGTATGGCCCCAAATGGGGGCTGCTGGGTAAAAGGACTCCAGTGTGCGTGGTAAGGAGCAAGGATCCAGTAGTTGCTGTTGCTGAAGCTCAGGGGGATGTCCACAATAGCCCCTCCATGCTAATGGAGGGTAGGCCCTGTCCTCCTCACACTTAACCAAGATTCCCTTGAACAGCCCACCTGGGGCCTGTCCAGTTCCAGGTCCCAGCCCCGGCCCTGGTCCCCAGTTGTTATTGGCACTTTCTCCCAGAAGAGGGTGCTCCAGCTCATCTAGATTCTCCATCATTTTAATACCAGCCACCCAATAGGTGACCACATCAACAACCAAATGCAATCTACAAATCGGTCTGCAGAGCTTCTCCCTGAAGAGAGTCCAATGGGCTTACAGTATGCAAAGGCAGCTGCTTTGCTGGCTTTAGTATTTCAGTGATAATCCATCTTTAATCCTATTCTTTAATTTTTCTCTTGTTATAGGGCTTGGCCCTGGGGCCAACAAAGCATGCCAGATTTATGTCAGAGTGAAACAAGCAGTGGTAGCTTTGTCCTGTGAAATGTTCAGCTGGAGTGATGCTGGATAATTCAAAAATGTCCTCTCTTCACATGTCATAAACAATTCTTTAAGGACTTGATGGTTCAGGCTTTGGCCTGTGTCTTCCATTTCACATGACCGAGTCAGTTCGTATTTGCTAACGGTAGCTACTTTTGCGTTCACGCACTATGAAAATCTCAAATCTGACGATGAAAGATCTCGATTAGTCCTAGACAGGTTAATAAAAATAACGTGCAATGGAAATTCAGTGTGATTGTAGTGTGATTGAAAAACTCTTTCAATAAAATATGAAGCACTAATCTAAGCACACTGACTTGGCAATGGTGTAAAAGCTTCAGATGTCAATCTTTCCTCAGTTACACAATGAAAGAGGGCAATTAGTTAGGAGTTGACAAGAATAACTTAAAAGCTTTCATTACATTACATACAGCAAAGTGTTTGTTCCTTTGAAGGGTGTGAAAAAAATGGACTGAAACTGCTTTCAAAAAGAAGTAAATGGCAATGCCCCTTCAGATGACTAAACTGTCACACAGTGGGGCGTTCTGAAGCATGAATATACACAACCTCCGGCAGCAGTCAAACTAGTGGAGCAACAAACGGATTGGGGCCATATTTGAGGGCAGTTAATCTGTAAAAGCAATGAGGCTCCAAAAATAGAATCCTATGGCGCACATCCGCAGGTCAACAGGCCTGTGAACATGCCTGTTCCTTTGTTGTTGCTGCAGGAAGCGATAATGAAGAAATAAAAGTCCTCTAGTGTTGATTTATTGCTGCGGGTTGGCTACTTGGTATGGCAGCTCTCCACTGGGACATGCAATTTTAATGCTTAGCATCCACCTTAAGAGGGTTTCATTCAGGATAGATAAGGACGAGGAATCTCTCTATCCAGATCGCCAGTGAGGACGTTGATGTCTGTTAAGAGAAGAACAAGGTCACACAAAATATTTATACTCTCCACTTTTACTCATATTTAGTTTGCGAGGGTTGTGGGCTCAAGCTATTTAAACTCCTGATTCACATGCACGCACATAACTTCATACAGAAAAAAAGCTGCACTCTTATTATATATCAACCCTTTTTTTACTCCAGTAAAAAAGAATCTTACTGTGAGACTGTGCGTCTTGATCGATTTACTTAATAAGCTCCCAGTAGAGCAGAGGATTAGCATGATTTGAAAGGTTGCCTATGAAAATGAACCTTTCCCTTATGCACTTAGTTAATAAAAGAGGAGTCTTTCTGGTGGTTACATAGGGATTTTTTATATTGTGTATATATCTGTATTTTTATGAATTGCAGCAGGTATGGATGAGGAAATGTTGTCTTTCTTATAGGATTTTTACTCTAACATGAACCAGAGTTTTATACCAGTTTTAGCCATATATAAAATCTCAGTCCAAAAAGCTAAAAATTCCTTATGGTTAAATTGTGAGTAAAATAGCGAGGAGTGAAAGTACTTATTTTCTGCTCCATTCTGGCCCACTGTGGAGCCTGAGCTCGTAACTTTCCAGTACTTTTCCAAAGATTTAGTCAATATTATAAATATGTAAACATCAGTTAGACACTTTCAACTGTTGCTGATGGAGGG
The DNA here is from genome assembly GCF_013358895.1 of Oreochromis aureus. Taxonomy (NCBI): domain Eukaryota; kingdom Metazoa; phylum Chordata; class Actinopteri; order Cichliformes; family Cichlidae; genus Oreochromis; species Oreochromis aureus. The sequence continues at coordinate 6,794,894 of NC_052955.1, read as the reverse complement.
GCACAGCTGCTGTCACTGTATTTATGTATTTTGATACAGCTACACAATGTAAAAACTGTGAATTCATCAACGTGTAGCAGTGTGGATAATGATGTAACAAAGCCTATGAGCTTGTTCAGGTAAACAACTCAAGCTGTGCTGCGTCATTCACACAAGACATGTCCCAATATGTTGGTCTATTTAAACTGCAAACTTTCCAGTCTTCCTCTTTAACATGTCATTGCATGCTATTGAAAACTCCACCATCTCAACATCTATTTCCAGAGAAACGATTATTTATTACTCCCCATTTTCTATCTGTGCCATGCATTCAGTCGCTATTACTGGGCGGAACCGCCTTTGCCTTCAGAACTGTCTTAAATCTTCTTGGCATAAAGTCACAAGGTGCTGGAAATCTTCCTCAGAGATTTTGGTCAGTATTGACATGATAACATCAAACAGTTGCTGATGCAGATCTGTAAGCTGCACATCCATGAAGGGAATCTCCCTTTTCACCACATGCCAAACGTGCTCTATCGCAATGAGATCTGATAACTGGAGCCCCCAGGGAAGAGGCCATTTGAGTTCAGTGAGTCATGTTTAAACCTGATCATGGTTAAGAAACCAGTGAGCTGGTTTGAGATGATGATATTTTGTGCTATGGCACTTTATCCTACTGGAAGCAGCCAGCAGAAGATGGGTACATTGTAGGCATAAAGGGATGGACATGGTAACAACTCAGGTAGGTTGTGCCATTAAAACAACGTTCAGTTGGTACTATGGGCACAAAATGGTCAAAGAAAATATATCCCACACCATTACACCATCACCACCAGCTTGAAGCCATCTGGCCATTCTCCTCTGACCCCTGGCATAAACAAGGTATTGTCACCCTGATAACTGCTGCTCATTGGGCATTTTCTTTTCTTTTCTTTTCTTTTTTTGGACCATTATCTGTAAACAGAGGAAGTTGTATGGGAAAATCACATTAGATTAGCAGTTTTGGAAACAATCAGACCAGCCGTCTGAAACCAGCAACCATGCCACATTCATGTCACTTATTCTGATTCTCAGTTTGAACTTTGGCAATAACACTTGAACTCTTGACAGTGATTACATGCTTAAATCCACTGAGCTGCTTCCATGTGACTGGCTGATTATATATTTTCATTAGCAAGCAGTTAATCAGGTGTAAATAACATATAATAACATATATTTTAAGTTACTGGTGACTATATTTTGTGGGAAATCACAAGCTCAGAGCTGTCACATTCCGTGCCTGAAGGTAAGCTTGTTTTTTTTCCAAGAGAAATTGGATGAAATAGAAGCGATTCGGAAATTTTTCAACTGTTCACACATTTTAGCGACACTGGAGATCTTTATACAATGGACTGCAATGCATGATCTGATATCCCTACATCATTATCAATTAATATGTAATATGTAAACTGTTAGTTTAGTTGTCTGAAATGAAGAAATAAAGCTCATGTAAAACTGACTTTGCATTTTCTAAAGTAAGAATATCTAAAATTAATCAATCATAATTGAATGGTCAAGGTTTGCTACTGTCAGGTGACAAGTAGGAAACGATGAAAAGAAAAACAGTCTTTGTATTGTGTGTTAAGAGTCTTTTCATTCCCGGCAGAATAACAAAGTGTCATTTCAACAAACAACATAATATCTCATCAGTAAGTATTCATTCTGCATGGTATAGTACTTCACAGGCTCGAGATCAATTCTGTGACTCACTGCACGCTTCACCGCACCACACAGGGGAAAAAAAATGGATTAATTGGGTGTCTTTGGGCTGGCGTATGCTGAGGGCTCCATTTTCTGCTTGCCTTATGGAGGCTGAGTGATTGTTCAACAGAGTGACGTCAGCAAAAGCTCTGTGCAAACTGCCTTCCTCTCCTAACACATACGCACACATCTGGACATATGGTGCATTTTGCACACACGCTCATGTAACACTAATATTTGTAGCACTTCACCAGCCTCCCCTCTCCCTTCTGCCCCCTCCCAATTGCTGCAGCTTCATTCCAGGAGAGATGCACTCAGCTTTATTACACCCTCTCCCTCCCTCCTCCACCTCTGCCCATCCACCATAAAAAGACTTCTGTCAGCTGTATTATAAGCCTGCCTCCTTTTCTGATTCTGCAACGCTCATAAAACATCCAGTCAGGTAGAAGGAAGGTTGCAAGGACGCTGCTGTATATCACTGGCGACACTTTTACAAGAGATCCTCTTCTCTCTCTCCCTATCTCTGTCCTTTTAGTCTGGTGTTTTGTCATACACATATACAAGCACGCATCTTCTCAGCTCCTCCATATCCCTCTTCCTTTTCTTTGATCTGACTCTGTTCCTTTTTTATAATCCAGCCAATACTTTTGGCAAAGCCACTGTACTAAACTTAAAACTTGTCTCTTTGAGTAGCATTTCCACTTACTACGTGAAAAGACAGCTTGTTCTTAAGACATCGAAATATGCAACTAAAGTGAAATATTGCCTTAAACCCCTGTCGTGAAAGTAGAGAACTGTTGCTGCTGACTCTTACACAGATTTTCAGCGACTCTGCAGTCTTTTTGACACGCACTGACTCTCTGTCTCTCAGCATACATTCACATTCTCACTGGAAGTAACGGCTGGAATATTTCATCCGATACAGATCAAGATGCAGATACAGTGAACACACTCATGGGAAAGAAATAGCATAGTGGCTGTAGGAAATTGGAGCTGTAAACGCTTGCAGACTGTAATAAAAAGGCATCCTGAAGAACAGCGATGTCAGGCTGATAAGGCCAAAGCAGGCTCTGAGATATGCCAAACGAAATTCTGAAAACGCAAGCGGTGGTTAAATGGCCCTATTGATTTCATTTCCAAACTCTTTTTCTCCCTTTCGCTCTTCCTTGATCTGTACAGAATGACTGAGGAGAGGAGAGGAAGCTGAACAGAAAAGATAAGCAAAAAACAGGCAGGAACGTCAAGAGCGTCGCACAGCTCATGAAGCTCAAAGTAACACCATGTTCCTATGGAAACACATTCACCATGGAGTGGAGTGCTCACTGCAGGATAAATGAAGCAGAGGCTAATTTGCCATTTCAGTACTGTTCCTCTGCTTGGCTTGATAATAACTGGATGGGATAATTCCAGCATTACTGTGCCTTCCAGTAAAAATGTAACTGTCATTTTAGAGTGCAAAAGATAGATAATTTCCACAGAATCACTCCGTAATAACAAATGAGTGCAGTCATGCCAGACACTGGGAATACTTGAACCCCCTGCGCAGAATGTGTGTATGACAGCGTGAGCTCATTAATCGGTCCATGGCATGTCCTGCTCTAACACACACACACACACACACACACACACACACAGTCATTTAGTTTGCCTCACAATGCATGCATTCACAAACACACTTTGCAGTCCGTTGCACCCTTGCATCACCTTGCCCTTTTAGACACACAAAAACAAACCCTTTGAAGCAATCCATGCCAGCATCCCACATGTTCATGTACACAGCTGCATGCACCATACACAAATTGTCTCTTTTCACGCACATACACGCACTGCTCGCACAGCTGGTGCTCATGTGCAATGAGGCCCAAGAAATGAGAAGTTACCCATCTGTACTATGTTGCACATTGCTCCAGCATCTCTGCGGAATATGTAGTATGTTGTAGTCAGTCATCTGCAATATGAATCTGAAGGCATCATAGGACACATTGCACAGAGATGAGCTGTATTTCTCAGTTTTCTGTTATTTGTGGTAAATGTGTATATAGTTTGTGTTGTTTGTGGGAATGCTTTCTACATGAATAAATGGATAATGGTTTATGTTAATGTTACTGTGTAATAACATTTGACCATTTAAGATAATGTTGCTTGTTTTTGCTTGCTCAGCAATTACATATCAAACAGTGTATGCTAGTAGTTTGCAGTAATTTTGGTACTTGTCATGTAAAATAAAATGTGAAAATCTGATGTAAGAGCATTAGAAAACACACACAGTGGAACGCTGCACTACAGGGAGATGATTAGAGAAAATTTTAAACAAATCTGCAGTTTCAGCTGTAAACCACTTACTAAAGATGCAAAACAACAAAACTCGAATCCAACACATTAATTTAAGATTCCTGTGTCCTGTTGCTTTAAATACAATGTAAAAAAATTTCTTAATTTATACAATAAAGGACCTCAAAACATTGTAGTAATAGACAACAATTAAAGCGTACACCTAACAGCCAGTAAGACTAGCATAAAAGTATTAAATAATATTTTTACACTCCAAAGTAGTATTTCTGATCTCTTGAATTCCTAAAACCACTGAAATAGTGTCTGACCGGCTTTTGTTCAGAAAAGCAAGTTTCATTTTAGCTATGCCTGTGCAAATGTGTGTACTAAACAAGTCTGCACAGATGTCATTCACACTTTGTTTACATCAGCTGTCCTTCAGTGTAATGACCTGTACACCTGTATTTTTATCTGTGGTGTGTGTATGTATACTATTGTTAATCTCAATGTGGTCACAAAATTCTGTCAGGATCCACCTTAAAAATGTAGAGAAAAAGCTTGTTCACACAAAGTAAAGCTTTCAGGACTTGGCTTGTCATACTGTACTTGCTGGAATGTTTATGATTAAGCGCTAATGTAAGCCTTTGGGGAACAAATATAAATCAGTGTGTTGCAATGCAATAATGACTTGATTAGAAAATTAGTTTCTTGCAGATGAGCAGCACTGTTTCTTACATAGTTTCATTATCATCATAATCACAGACCGAGGGCATGGTGTGTGCACCACCCACACCCACCGCCTACCCCCCGCAGAGAAAAGACCTGCTCTTAATTAGGACTGCTGGCAAGCAAAAACACCCTGCATGTCTTTTGAAAGCACTTGGGCTGCGTTTTTTAAGCAGTTTCCCACTGGACATTTTACATTTAACACTTAAACTGATCTGCCAATTCAGATACTGGCTGAAGGCTGAAAGAGTGTCAGGTGTACTACCTAAATTAAAAACTAAAAACAAAAAGGAAGTGGCTTTTATCAGGTTGTCTCCGTGAGTATGCTACGGTGTTCAATACTGCACAGTAGGCTGTACAGCGATAAATAGCAAAACAAACGTTAACGATGGAGCAGAGCCTGCTGTGTTTGCACATATACACACATATATATAACGAGCTCCCACTGTGGTTGAAATACTATCAGCCTGTTCTTCAGAGAATTACATACATACTGTTAACAGGAGAAACATAAATCCTCTTAATAAATTGCTCTTATCTAATACGAGCCCCATACGGGCGACTTAAAGTTTTTTTTTCCCCTATTTTTTTTTACATAAATGAACTAGAATATTAACATATTATTATTGTTTCGATCGTTTTTATCTATCTATCTTTCTGTCTTTTCATCCTCTGACTTTAAAAAGTGGGGGCTGACTGTAAGTAACACCGGGATTTTCTTTGAATATTTTCTCACCTTAACGTCGGAAACTGCGTCCTGTCCTCGAGGTGAGTCCCGGTGGAATCCAGTGTCCCAGTTTTAACAAGTCCACAGGGCTGGATGCTGTTACACAGGGATCCTGCGCTGTTCTGCTCGCCTTTTCACGTGGGAGGGTGCAGAAAGCGTGTACATTTCAGCGTATAGCTAAATACGAGCACTCGTGTTTGTGTGGGAGTGGGACGTGTGCGCGGAGTTACAGTCAAACTTGTCAGTATCCCATCAGCGGTTCCTATGCGGCTGTGAATGCATGTGGATGTAGCTGTTAATACACCTGTGCAACCTGGCAGCATTAAACGTGCATGCTTAGTCAAAGGCTCCCGTTTTCCCAATACATTTCCTCTCGCATCCCGCTCAATCTCTCCCCTCGCACGGAGATAAGAAGGGCCTTGCTGCAGTTACACCACGTCAACTTTCTTCTGCCACACTCAGCTTTTCTCTGACTTTCCACATAGAAGCATCTTCTTCTCTCTCTCTTCTGCTCCTCCACCCCCTCTGTCTTCTCCCTCTCCTTATTGTCTTTTCTCAGCGCTTCTGCTACCATATTATAGCGGAAAAACTGGGTCCTAAAGCCTGTTGGTCCTCCTCCTCACCCTGTATTTGATGTGTTTCAATTACTCTCAGGCCCTCTTAAGCATAGTAAGAGAAACGTGCACATGCAAAGTGAGGACATTTGCCTTTTCTTACTACTTTAAGAGGATTACCAGGGTCAAGACTTGATTTTGGGTTGGAATTAGGATTTGGGTTAAGACCAGGGATCTAGCAGGGAGGTTTAAGGTTAGCCTTAGCAAAACAAATGTATGTGTCCTTTGGGATGCCATTTGATTTGAGCATTCTGGACATGCTGAAAATACAGTACCCGCAGGCAAGGTGCAAGTATGAGACGAAAAATCCCATTTATGTTGCTGCATGTAGCAAACACAAAAGTGGACAGAGGCAGCAATCAAAACAGAGAGGGAACAAAAACTGAGGGAGGGGGAGCCAGAGGGCGGTTGGTTATTATGCAGTTGCTTTCTTTAGGCCTATGTATATATGTGCTATTCCAGAGTGGAGGCAGTGAGATGCCCTCCAGCAAGGATGACTCCACTTTGTGTCAGTCCTTTAATGTTGGCTTCACCCTGTGACCCACTTTAGTCACCCAGGCCAGCTCATATTAAGATCTCCAGTCAGAAATAGTCTCAAGATGCAAAAACAGACATTCCTGCTTTGGGCCATGCTTATTTTGCCTTTTTGCCTATTTTGCCTTTTTCAGGGGAGGCCATGCAGGATAAGGCTCAGGCATTTCTGGACACCAGGAATCAATGAAATCCACAGGGCTTACGCTGAGTATTTAATGAGGTACGCTGCTCTTAGCTCGAATCCCCCTCCCCCTAAAATGGTTTAACCTTTTAGTTGTTTTTTGTTTTTGTTCTTGCTGTTTGGTTCTTTCCAGGCAGTCAGCATAGCCACAATGCTGCCCATCCGATGCTTCGTTTATCTTTGCCTGTCAGCGTGACAAGCATCCTCTCAGTCCAGTCCATCATGAAATAGAGATCAATATGCTCTCCTTAGTCTGAGCACATCCTCGCACATTCGCTCTATTTTCCTGCTTTTCCTTTATTCCACCATTCCTTCTCTCTTCCTGCTTTAGTTTTCTCTCATCATCTTTTTCCATCTTCTGCTCTATTTTAGCTGAAATATGCAGAGATAAGGTTTCAGGGTAGACAAGGTAGGCAAGGAGATACATACAGTTACTACTGGAAACCAGTGTGTGTTTTGATCGTGTTAAATGATAATAAGCTTATAACCTTTAATATGACAGTTTGAAAACAGCTACACAACAAAATTTAATGTTTTTATCACAGTTTTGTTTTGTTTTTTTGTTTGATTTTTTTCCCATCACTTCCATTTGGATGCTAACTGCCTAAAAAGAAGAAGAAGCAGAAGGAGGAGAAGAACAAGGTTCTTAATTTTTCTATTATTGTGCATTTTGTTTTTCCAAGTTTCTCATGATTCTGGTTGGCCTCTGTGTGCCTCTACCCTTAACTCATTTGTTTGCTTTACAGACTGGTTTCCATGCATGACCCCAAGCTTGTGGATTAAAGACTTAGATTTTGGACTAACCTGGTTTCTAGTGTTCAGTGCTTGGATCCTGTCCTCACTGAATACTCACAATGTTCAGTAAAATTAATGGGATTTGAAATTTTGGCTTAAAATATCAGATATCAGTGACTTTAGCCTGAAGTGATATTATTTCTGTACTCACATCTTACACAGACCAAAGAGACAAATTCTTTTTACCAGTGGAAGTAAAGAAAAGATTGCAAAAGCACTATATAGTTGCAGCTCATGTGAGAATTTGGAAACACTTGAAAAAATAATGGCATCGGGATCTTTAAATAATACAATTTTAACCAAAATTCTGAACAAAGAAAGACAAACAAGAACAACACGTTGACATTTAAGGCAAACACAGTATGTTAAACAGGTCAACATGGCAAATATGGATACAAGCACACACACACACACACGCACGCACGCACGCACGCACAGAACAAATTCTTTCTAAAAGCTTGATTACTATTTCTTCTTACAAATATTTATTCATCCATTGTCCATCCATTCTTATTCTTCTTCCGCTTATCCTTATCAGGGTTATGGGGGGCTGGAGCCTATCCCAGCTATCATAGGGCGAGAGGCAGGGTACACCATGGATTTAGAGTCACCAATTAACCTAGTGTACATGGCTTTGGACTGTTGGAGGAAGCTGGTGTACCCAGAAAGAACCCAAACAGACACAGAGAGATCTTGCAAACTCCAAAGAAAGGCCTGATGTGGCTGGTGGATTCAAACCTAAGATCTTCTATCTCCGAAGCACTGGCGCTAACCACAACACCACTGTGTTGCCCCACAAATATTTAAGCATTTAAAAAATGATATCAGCTTCTCTGCACTGCACTACAATTCACCCCGACTTTTACAGTGTGACTGGTTTTGTATGTGTCAGTTGCATACCAGTATCCGAGGATAAAGCCCTTATCACCCAACCTGTCACTTTTAACAAGCAGCCTTGCAAGTAATGAGCTAACAGTGGATTAAGACAACTTCCAGATGAGAAGGCCATGACCACAGCAGCAGCAGCATATTTACATATACAGCAGTGTTTTCAGCAATGCAGTTCAATTACTACATTTTGTAATAAGAAGAAAAAAGATGCAAACAAATAGAGCTAGGCTTGGTATTTTAAATTAGTTTGTTTTTCTCCTTTAGAAGCGCTGTGGCAGCAACAGCGCTACAGAGTTAGCCACCTCAGCAAAACCTGTAAGGGAGAATAAAGGAGGGAGAGAAGGAGGAGTGTAGTATTAGCAGAGAGCCTGAGGTGGTAAGTAGCACAATAGGGAAAACACGGCAAAACTAATACTCCCTGAGGAGGGAAAACCACATCACTGTAGATTTCAAAAACATAATTATTGACGGAACATGTTTTGTCTGCACTGGTGGCTTACAGCATTAGATTGCCTTTTCCAATATAAAGGGCATGAGCAGGAGGGATCAGGATGGTCTTCGCTCAAGCCTGCTGTTATTTTTGCTTTGAAAGAGCTCTAGGGGACATATTGATATTTTAGCAAGATGTAATCTATTATCCTCGTTACAGAAAAAAGGCTAACAAGAGATGCTGTTTGTGTGCCAAGCACTTTGGGCGAAATGCAAATGCAGCAGCTCAATCTTCCATCAGGGCTGCACACAGCTGATGAGGGATGATTTGTGTGTGCATGCGCTGCAGTACTGCTGGGTTTTACACACCACCAGAGGAGAAATGCAGCCCTTGTACATCCATCCCTCCATGCAAGACAATACATGAAGAAAGTTGGCGCTCATGACTCTCATTTCTTTCCATGAATGTTGGTGCTCCACTCTCTGCCTCTGGAGGGCTAAATTATTTATGTTACATAAGGAAAGAATTGCTTAGGGATACAACGACAATAAAAATGGGGCTCAGCATGTGGCACAAACACACTCACACAAATGCAGGCATATTTATGATAAACATAATTTGAATATGGACACATGCTTTAGCGGTAGTATTAAGTATTATCGTGCTCATAATTTTAGGTTTTTTGATTGGATGAGTGAGTGACTTCTCGGGAACACAGATTAATGTTTCATGTTGAGCTTTGAGGGGAGCAAAAATTGATGCAGTGTTGCTTTGCATTGAGGAGAGCTCAGTGATCAGTAGTTTAACATAGCAGCTTGTCGTGATGTAAACTGTTCTGATAGGATGGAAGTTTCATCACTCATGACACATTTTGTCATGATACTGGTGAGCATCGTTTTTTTCCCCCCTGGCATCCTGTGTTTTCCTGTGTCCATCTTGTGTGCAGAGCTCTGGTTTCTCACCTGTTCTGCTCACCTGCTATCCATTGACGGCAATCAGCATTCGTCAGCTACCTCATGGTGGTAACCAAGCCTCATTGCTTCTTGTCTTCACGTCTATGCTTTTGTATTGACCATGATTTCCCTGTGCCTTCGTTACCTCATCAAGTCATTGCTGAACTCACCTGCAGCTTAATACTCTGGACGCTGGTCACCTCAGCAAGATTCTCTTCAACCCACTGCAACCTATCTCTTGGAATGCCTGTTATATTGTGCCTGCTGTCTCCCTGAATTACTGGAAAGATAAGGTTGGAATGTAACTCAATAACAGTCCTCAAGGACGCTCACTTGGCTGCCAACCCTGGAGCTTCACGATCTCCACCTGTGAGTAAGCCTCCAAATACAGCAACCATCTTCTCTCCAGTAATAGTTCACCTTGCTCAGAACCTAATCTCACTTTCCCTCTGTTTCAGTGCCTCCAAGTCAGAGATTCCAGCTATGTTCCCTCGTCTTGTTTCTATTGAATCTTTGTGCACACAATAAAGCTTGTTAAAATCATATCCCTGCTTCTGTTTTTTTCTGCGTTTGGGTCCACACCCACATACCGGCCTTTGGGCCCCCTTGACAGTGTGAACTGGCCAAGCAAAAGACCCAGTATGGACCCAATATGGACTGCGATTTCCAAGTAAGAGGCGATTCTTGGCGAACATGAACAGACTTTACAATTTCTAACAATGTAAAACCATTATGATACACAAGAGGAAGTTCTAGCTACTGTATTGGAGCTCAGGTCTGATTTTGCCCCTGGTTCCAATTGGTCACCTGGTTTTTCCTTGCCACCGCCTCTCCCTGCTCCAGAGGGAGTCATTCTGACCTTGCCACTGCCTCATCTCTGCAAATCAAGCTGGTGTTTTTCAATGCAGTCTCCCTGGCACCTGAACCCTTCTCGGGGAACTCAGTCGGTCCTATTGCAGTGTTCTCTAGTGTTCGGCGGCTCACTGTGCTTTTACCGTTCCACATCCGATGTCAACTTCCGCTCCTGTTTTTTTTGCTCCCACAAATTATTTAATTGCAGAACATCTGATCATTTTCTTGTGACTTGTCCGGTTTGGCCAAAAGGTTCGGCCTGCTGGTAATTTCGGGATAGGCGGATCTCTGACTGACTCAAAGCCCTGTTTATTATCACCAGTGTAACTTAGTGCAAACCAGATAACTCATTCTCTTCATGCCTTCACTGATTCCATGCAGAATTTGATTGACACCAAGCTGGCAAAACTGCCACTCATTCCGCTCAACCCTTCCATACTGGCCACTGTGCTAAATCAAATGTTTTGCTCTAATCACTCCCGAAACCAAACTCACGTAACCCTGATGTGCCCTTAGTCTTCGGGTATCTATGGCTAAGAAAACACAATCCATACATTGACTGGTCAGGTCACCAGCTTACTAGCTGGAGTCTATTCTGCTTCACTAACTGCCTCTACCCCCAGGAACACCAGAATCATCACCTGCCATTTCTCCACCACTGGACCTTTCCTCAGTTCCCAACGAATATCATGACCTCAAGGAGGTCTTTAGTAAGGACAAGGTGTTGTTTCTTCCATCTCACAGGGCTTATGATAGCGCCATTGAGCTCCTTCCTAGTGCCCCATTACCCTCTAGCAGACTTTACAACCTGTCTAGGCCCAAGAGGAGGGCAGTGGAAAAATATATCCTTAAGTCATTGGCAGTCGGCATCATCCGTCCATCCTCCTCCCCAGTAGGTGCAAGACATGGGCCAACTCCCACATCACGGAAACACCTTCACCTGTTTCTCGGTTTTGCAAACTTCTACCGACATTTTATTCTGAATTACAGCCAGGTAGGTGCGCCACTCACTCACCTCACCTCCACTAAGATTCTATTCATCTGGTCCCCAGAAGCCAAAGCAGCCTTCCTTAAATCAAAACAACAATTCACCTATGCACCTGTTCTGGTCCACCCCGATACCACGAAACCATTCGTTGTAGAGGTAGATGCCTCAGACACAAAAGGTATGGCTTGCTGACATCCTTCTCAAATCACTCTTCTGCAAGCTTGCTCCACGCTACATTGGAGTATATGAGATCGAAGCCATCATCAGGCCTATGCCAGTTAAATTTAAACTCCCTGCCTACATGTGCATACATCCCAATTTCCATGTTTCTCAAGTCAAGCCAGTGAACTCCAGTTCTTTGTCACCTTTGACACATTAAAAAGCACATTTTATTACAGTTAGAATTTCTAGTATTAGTGAGATCTTAAGAAAAAAAAATCATCCAACTTTACACTTTTTAATCTTATTAAACCCTTAGCAACATGACCTTCTGGGTTTAGGTCTATTATCAAGACAGTCTTATATCAGAAAGTCATTTTAATACAGGGTCAATGTTATATAAAAGATCTAGTTTAAAGTAAAAATGATCATATTAAAAATAAAATCCAGCCAAGTGTGACGTTAACTGTCACAGTGCATCACTCAACTTCCCAAATTTTAAAAAAAATTTGAACTCCTCCTTTAAATCTGGTAACTTTTTATTCAGGAGAAAATGCAGGCACTGCAGCCTGAATATGCTAAAATGCCCCTCAGAGAATAACAGTTATTTGCATGTCAAAGTATGAATCTCAGTGGTGAAGCTGTAGCAAAACCATTAGAGAGTTATCCTGGCTGCCAGTTTTTTCAACAGTGTTAATGTAACAAGAACAACAATAAAATTGCTTTTAAAAAGTGATTTTTCACAGTGTCCAAGTTACAAATCTGGGAACATCACTAGGACATTTTTACAAATGTTATGACTTCAGGTCCGTTGGAGATCAGATAAACTCTAGGAGAGAGTCAGTAAGACATTTGCAGAGAACCACAGAGCAATTAAATGTGACAGAACACAGAAAGCAATGGTCTTTGAAAATACTTTAATGAAAATATAAACATTTTTTCAGAACTTGGAATCAATTGTAATGCATCATTTAAGCTAACCATTCAAGAATAAGTCTACAAAATCTATCATAGATCACATAGTATATGACAGTCACTTTCGGAAGATCAGTACTCAGGAAAACTATAAACTTTGTTAAAGGTTAGGCAGAGACTGAGATATGAGGGGTGCTGAGCAAAATGACCACCCAAAGAGGAAAGAGTCCTCTCCACTTTATTGATGTGACAGCACAACTGTCTAAGCTAACTGTTACTGCTTCAACATCTCGATCATGCAAAACACGACTGAGCTTCTAAAGAATTATTCCTCTGTCCTTCTTCTCTTTGACTCATTTTCTCATTGTCATTTTCATGACTCTGTAGCATCCGTCCTCAGGAGGAATGTAAAGCACATTAACTTGGAACAAAATTACACTATAAAATGGGAGACAAACCTAAAGCTGTAGAGTACCTTTTGGTGTGTCAGATATCTCATTTCATTAAGACCCAGAAGTGGTTTATGAATGTTAACAGTACGCAATACTGTATATAGCCCAATTTTTATGACCAAATATGTGCACAAGTTTCTTTATGCTTTTCAATATCAGATATAGTTTCCCAATATAGGTGGTATTGTTCACCTTGTGAGTCTCTGTATGTGTGCTTGTGTGTGTCATCACAGCAAAATGTGGTCTTAGAGACATCTAGCTGTTGTAGTGGGAAATATATCAAAGGTGGTTTTGAGCACTTTTGTGGGTGTTTGCCTGACAGCCGGACTATCTGTGGACAGATTTTGGAAAAAAAAAAAAAAAAAGTGCAATCGGCTGCTGCTCCAGGGTAAAAGATCATTGTCAATTAAAGACACATATGAACGTGCACCTGAAGCCCCACCATGCCTAGTGCCTTACAGTATTATTCCTGTGGCTTTCTATTTCTGTGAAGAGTCTACAGCAACCATGCTTTGTTGAACAAAATTACAAATATATCAAATATATCAAAATGTGTCATAAACACATACTTCATCTGAAGCACTCAGTGGGCAGCCATGGGCAGAGCTCCCCGAAGAGTGCTTCACAGCTATACGGAAGCCTGCACTATTTAACAGAGGTCACCACACAAAATGATATTACACAACCCTGCTTGGCACTTTCTCTCTCTCTCTCTCTCTCTTTCTCTGTTTCTCATCTTCTGTGGTGCACTGTGATATATTTTCCCAGATGCAGCAAATTTTCCCACATCTTCCTCCTTTTATTCATTAACCTTGCGGTGAACTGAAACAGCACCTCATTATGAACATTTGAAAGGGACAGTGTAAGAGCCACTAATCAGATCAGACAGCAAATAAATACCAGAGCATGCACACATGCCAAGAAATGTTCAGTACACACTCATCCCTGCATGCGCGCACATGTGCACATATACACTACTTTTGGGGAATTTTGGCTGGATTTCTTTTAGTGTAATGAAATTGTGGTAAGTAATGAAATAAATGCTTAAGTGGCAATTCAAGAGTAATAGATTTACTTGAGAGGGTAGGCTGAATAAAGAAAAAGCTTTTTCTTTTTTGTTTTGTCATTTTTATGCATGTGACATCATGATGGGAAAGGGGGAGGGGTGTGTGTGTGTGTGTGTGTGTGTGTGTGTGTGTGGGTGTGGGGTTAATACAGAGGAAGAGCAAATAAAGATAAAAGCAGACAAAGACAGAAACATCCAAACAGACAAGATGAGAGATGGGGGATTGGATAGGAGCCTCAGGTCTGAGGTCTTTTGGCAATTAAAGTGATTAATATCCTCCTGCCGAGGAACTGATGGGAATGGGGGGTGTTTGGTTAATGGAGTCAGATTAAGAATAATTGTTGCTCAGACAGTCTGTCTGTAAAGGACTAAAAGAGGCTGAGAACACCTAGAAGAGACAGGGTTAGATGCAAAGATTGTTCACATAAAGTTGTGATACCTAGAAGCTCCCTGTGTATCCTGATGGAAGAGGAAAATTGAGAAATATAAAATGACAGAACAATGATAAATAGAAGGGGCTAACAGAAGCTTTTGTGGAAGTTTATGTTTTTTCCCCTCACAAATCCATTCTGGCATTTGTTCTTGATGCCCCTTAATGAGCACCAGATCCAACACCTGAGTGCACCTTCTTGTCAAAGCATCAGGCTAACAAAATACACTCATCAGTAGTGTTATTTACAGCGATAACATTCAGGCTCTCCACTTCTTTTCCAGTTTTGTTTTTATTATATTTCCATCTATACATTGCAGAAAGTCGGTAAGCAGTGGAGAGGCCTTAAGGTTTCAGTAGAAATTAGTTTATGCACTGAATCAACTGCTTGACTCTTAGTTTTACTTGTTGTATTCAGAGCAGAATCAATCCCAGTGGATTAATGGATGTAATCTGAGTGTGCTCCAGGCTAGTTGGTGATGTTATCCTGACTCTTCTTCTTTCATGCTTGTCTCCTTAGGGAGGCCACAGCAAATCAGCTGCCTCCATCTCATCCTATCCCTAGCATTCTCCTCTGTCACATCTACCTTCTGCATGTCTTCTTTCATTAAATCCATGAATTTTCTCTGTATTCTGTCTTTTTTCCTCTTCCCCAGCAGCTCTATCTTCAACATCCTCTATCCAGTTAATCTACTATCCCTCCTCTACACATGTCCAAACACTCACAGCCTTGCCTCTCTGACTGACCTCACCTGTCAGTCTGCTCATCACCACTGCAGCCAACAAGGGTCTCACTTTGAACCCATATGTTACTTGTACACACCCCACCACTGTCTAGCTGCCCTCATACATGTTCTGTATCACCCTCAGTTACTTCTCTGCCACTCCGTTCCTCTCTTGGCACCCTATTATATGTTTTCTCTAGATCCATAAAGACACAGTGCAACTGTGACCTTCTCTATACTTCTCCATCAACACTCTCAAAGCTACGGAGCCCCTCTGATGACATGGTCCAAAAAGTAAATAAATTGTGGCCACAAAATACTACTTCGTGCCCTCGAAATAGTATAACGTGCCCACGAAATACTTATTTGTGGCCATGAAACACTATTTCGAGGGCACGAAATAGGTATAACGTGCGCAGGAAATCCTAATTTGTGGGCACGAATTGGGTATAACGTGGCAACGAATTACGCATTTGTGGCAACGAAATAGATAACGTGCGCACATCATATTGATACAATTTCTGGACAGCTGCGTAGAGACATAAGCATAAGAGTAGGATAAACCTATAGACCATGGACAGAGACAGTATGATTGAGTTTTATTTTAGGCTGGGAATGAGCTACAAATGCATTTTGAAAAGCCTGGCAATGCAAGGAACCATTATTACGGAGAGACATTTAAACAGGATATTGAGAGCCCAGTTACTTTTCAGACGTAAGTACGACCTGGACGCCGGGATAGATTTTATTGTCAACCAACTGCAAGGGCCTGGGAAGGATCACGGTTATCGGTCAAGTGTTTCGTGCCCACAAATTAGCATTTCGTGTGCACGTTATACCTACTTCGTGCCCTCGAAATAGTAGTTCGTGGGCACAAATAAGTATTTCGTGGGCACGTTATACTATTTCGAGGGCACAAAATAGGTATACTACTACGAAGTAGTATTTTGTGGCCACAATTAATTTATTTTTTGGACCATGTCATCAGAGGGGCTCCGTACAAAGCAGACATCAGATCTGTAATGCTCTTTCTCAGCATTAAGTCACACTTCTCACCTACCTTCCTTCTTTTTGATAACAGAGTCCCAACAGATGTTTTATCAAAACACATCTGAGGAGCTAATGCGGCTGAAAATATTCACTAACTCAAGTAATCACAACTTCTTCCTATAATGGAGTCCAACAAGCACCTTCCCAAATCAGTTTTTCTCAACTGCATCATGTGATTGGATATTTAATATGAAAAGGGATATTACACTTTTACTGCCCATCCTGCAATTCATGATTGTCTTGTTGTTGTTTTCTTTTTTTTTTATCCATTCCATTTATGCCCTTTATGCAGAATTACCACTGGATACATATTCATGTGACGTCATGCCAGAAGGGAATTTCTGCTCAGGCAGTGAGGGCAGACAAAGGGAACGGAGGAAGAAGGAGGAGGAAAGAGATGAGGAATGAGAACATTATGTGTTAGGTTGGACCCCGCTGGAGTGAGAGCTTAAGTGAAATGGTTCCCCGTGGGAGAGAGAAAGTGAAAAGAGGACTTGCTTGTCTTGTAAATAAAAAATTTAAAAAAAAAATGTGAGAGAAGGGATGGGGTGACTGAAAAAATAAAGGACAAACAGAGGTAAGAGAGATGATGGTGAGAAAGGGTTGTTCCTGGTTTGGAGCAAAGGAGATATAGGTTGTTGTACGAGAGGGTTTTTACCATTGCAACCCTTGCTTATAGCCTCCTCTGACGTACTTGTCGTCCTGAAGGCCTGAATGATTTATTAAAGTGAGGAGTGGCAGAGAAGAGGGCAGCCAGGCGAGCTCTGATTAACTAGGGGAGCAAGGGAGGACAAGCACTCCTCTATTATTCATTACACCACAGGAGCACAGAGTGGGAACACAGGAAGAATGGATGTGGTAGGGAAAAGAATGAAAGAAAAAGGCGGAGTGGACATATTTGCATGGATCTGTCTGCTCACCTCAGTGTCTGATTGAGAAAGGAGCATGAATGCAGAAATACAGGCACATGTGCATGCGTGCAAACAAATCCACATGCCAACAGACACTAACATGATGTCCCTTGAAGGCAGTTTGCTGGCTGTCACACATAATATTCACAGAATACGAGAAGACATCAGTATAGTTCTGATAGCTGAAAAACAGATATGCATATTTGTTGCTGCACTGTAGTGCTAGAAAAGCAAATGTATACTCGTTTGTTGTTCTTAAATAATGAAGCAAAGCGTTCCCCCGCTAACCAAGAAGGACATCAGATTAATACCTAAAAGGTAAAAACATATAATATTGATGCCCCTTTGGGTCAACTGGTTGCTCTGGTTGAAAACTGTATGTTTGTGGGTATGTGTGTTCTTATAAATGATTTTATACCAAAAATAATACCAACTACTAATAATAATTTACATTTATTCCATATATTTTTCTCTTTTGGACATATCTGTTGATTCAACATACTCTCAATCACTCAGGGTAGGCGTAATGAATCGCATTTTTCATGGCTAGTTGGTTTATAGATAATCGCTACATTTCTCCGCAAACAGAAAACTGCCTGCTGTGTTGTTTTACACCTTTTATGGCTCTTCATTTAATTTTCTCATCCAGTTATAACATTTATTTTCCCTATTTTTTAGTAGATTCCCTTCAGCTTTCTACGTCATTTTATGACAGCAAAGCTCACTTTCTCTCTGTGTGATTACATTCTTATATGTCTACAGCAGTAAAGGGCCAGCCTGCTGTGTCAAGTAGCGTTGCCAGACACGATTGGGAAATATGCTGTCTGAGAATTGCCAGCTTGTCTGAAACCATTATGTGTGTGTGTGCAGGTGTGGTATGGTTGGGGGTCTGAGTCAGAGTTGAATGCAGTGTGAGGAAATGGAAGAAAAATGAAAATGTGCACTGACAATGCAGACTGGGCAGGTAACCACACTGACAGCAGGCCACGCCACTAACAGTTCATTTTGGTCCATCGTGGTTATAATGGGGTTTAAATGAGGCAGCAAATGAGTTCTGCTTGAAGAGAATTACTGTTCTGCAAAGAACTCTTCACAACTTCAGATGCAGTTCTTTTACCAGTGCAGGTCTTGCAAAGAGATGTGGGGTTTGACTGAAGACTTGTGATTATATGCAAAAAAAAAAATAAGGGTTTTGAGACTCTTCAGAAACAGAAATTACTGCAGAAAATGTTATGCTTTGTAAACCAAAGCATTGGCTGCAGAGGAAGACGGTGTTTAACCATTAGGTTCAAACTTTCAGATTATTATTACTACACTGAACCGTGCTGGCTTTAACAATGATGGGGACTATTAGTTTATGTGACAAGAACTCATTATTTATAAAATAGCAGTATCAATTTTAATTGTAAAAAAACAAAACAAAACCTTGATGATAAAACTGATTAAGTGGCTCACCTTGCTCATCAGCATCCTGAAATTTTATCTTTCTAGAAACCAAAAGAGTGAAACAGCTCAAACAACATCTTACCTCATTGAGTTGCTGACTTACATAGTTTCTTATTTTTTAATTTAAGACAAAATGATTTTCCACTGCATCATGTGTTCCTGCTCTATACCACGGCCTTCTAGCTGAGTCGAAGATCTATTTCAGTGAAACATTATGTATTCTGCCACAGGCCACTGGACATTTCAGTTCACTTAAATCACCTGAATTATTCACCAGACACACAGCATTAGTTCATCACAGCTACACACCAGTGTGTGTGTGTGAGTTAACAGTGTTGCCGTATATCCACTTTTCTGTATGTCATTATTATCATGTTTGTATAATCTGCATAACATGAAACATTTAAAGAGAACAGCAGTCAGCTTCAATCAGCGTTGGCACTAATTGTCCTCAGGGATTGTGTTGAAAAATACAAGCGTTGGTGTTAATATCAGTGCAGATAGTCTGTAGATCAAAAGATGCAAATCAGAGTTAATTTTAAAAAAATGTGCATGTAGCTTTTTTGGTAATTACACTTATCCATAATAGTACAGTTAACTGATTAATTAAATATCACAGCAGTCCTGTGGGTGCTCTGTGGTGTAAAAGCAAAAAGACTGAAAAAGATCAGGGAAATGAACGCAACTTCAAATAAGAAGAAATAAAATAATTTAGCAGATCTTTTTCCATGTATAATTTACAGTGTGGGATAATGCTGCAGAACAGCCTTGAATGGTGCTTTTTCATATGTTACTATATACAGTTTTTGCTTGCAAAACATGCAGCTGTTGAAATACTTGATAATACAGTGCCATCTGTTGGTTGGTAAGGGACATTTCAAAATGTTATTTTCAAGTAACAAACCTGCAACTACAGCACATTTTAAAGAAAAGGCAAAAACAAAAACATGATATTCATCTTTTTATTCAGTATTCAAATATTTGATCACTATGTGCTCCATAGAAACCTAAAGGTTAGATGCACAGAGGGCCCAAGTAACACAAGTGAAACTTGTGTGGAAACAAAAAAAACAATATAATAAAATCAGTTTTTGTCACCAGGAGGAAAAAAATAAATCACATTCACTACACCACTGTGAGTACACACACAGAAGCACATCCACCCAGAAAACACTTTCAGAAAAGACCCACTTATTTAGTGAGCATAAACATACAACACAAAACTGAAGGCAAAGAGAAAATACTGAGGTTTAAAATACTATGGTAAACCTACTACCTCCGTACTGATAGGAGAACACAACTCCTGACATTCAAAAATCACACATATTTCAAGAATATTGTTGCTATTAGGATTTAACAGCCACTGTAGCCAGAAAAAGTTACAGTTGAATACTAGTACTAATATCTGAGAAACTATTTGCAAAGACTGTGATATCTGAGTACATTTCTGAAATATTATGTAAAGTGAAACATTCCATGCTAACTGCTCTCTTTTACTGTGGTGCTTCCTTTCTGCAAACTTTTCCAGGAATGAAATTTTAGATTTTAGTTTGATTGAAGCAAAGCATTTCAAAAGTGAGCAGTCACAAGATTTCACACACCTGCAATGACTTTGCTGATAAGTTGACTGAACATCAAAAGCCAGTGTTTGCATTCTGATTAGTAACCTTACCAACTTTTTACTCATTGTATGGTCAACCTTTGACTGAAGACTAAGTAATCAGAACAACATGGACGTTCACCCCTTTGTAACATTTGGATAGACAACAAAACTTGACTATCTGTTATAGAGTTGTAACATAGATAATTATTCTACAGCCGAGCCGGTACAAACGTAAAAAGATTTATCCTTGTCATTACAGCCAAAAGGAATATAGAGACTTCCCCTTTGCCTCTCCTTCCCTGACAGATCAAAACAAATTTAGGTCTGCAGTCTTTTTATTGTTGTACAGACACAGTATGTTCAACTAAAGGCCTGAAGCTATAAAGCATCTGAGAATAATCCCTGCATCAGTTTGACCAAACCTGATAATCAGGATGCCATTTAACACAGAGATTTCGGCCGAACCTTCGGGAAAAGCTAGAAAAAGAAAAAAGACAAACATGACAACAATTAAAAGTCATGTTTTGTTGCAAAATGAAAATCATGAAATCAGGAGAAAAGGACTGAATTGATGTTTTCTTTATTTAGAAAGTGGTGTCTTACCCCAAAGTAGTTGTTTGGAACGAAGCCTTCCCTGCCACACAGTGAGGCCCACCACCAGTCTGACCCCTCAGGTTTCTGGAGGATGGTGACCATGTCTCCGTCTTTAAAGCTCAGTTCATCTGCTGCCTGAGCTGGGTAGCTCCACAGGGCATAAAGCACTCCGCTGTTGTCCACCCCCATGGCTTCCTCCGCAGCTGAAGAAAGAAAACAGGATACATAAAAATATAAAGACTGCTGTACCAGAAAGCAGTAGTTTGGAATAGTATTCATTGAGAGGCTAGAAGTCACTATATTTGCTTCGGATTTCATAATCATTAAAGAAATTATAGTTCACTACAGCTTTATTTAAAAATCCCTTCTTAAAGTTTTCCTACTTTGTATTCTTAAATTAAATTTAAAAAAAGAAAGAAAGAATAAAGAAAGCTTGTAATTATAGTGCCTCCTTGTGTAACAAGGACAACATTTATGTCCTCTTAACATTTCTGTGGGTGTAGAATTTGAACAAAACTATTTATTATTTTTTTCTTACTATTATTTATATTACAACATATGATATATACATATTCTGTACATGTCTGTGAATGGCTGAATGCTACTTAACAAAACAAATGACACTGAGGTTAAACATGCAGTAGATTTCGTCAGTAGAAAATATTACATGATAAGAAAATATGATAAGTTATAAGTACTATTTGACTAATTAAACAGTTCATAGTACAGTTTACGTGTGGGAGTTGTTGTCTCACCCCTCAGGAAGGTTTCGCACTCCTCATATCCAGGAGCATAAGGGTCACACTTCTGGGAGGCAGTAGCTCTGTCTCTTTCTGTAACGGCCATGACAGCAGCCCCACTCCTCACCAAAAACTCACAAAGAGGACGGTCATTGCAAGAGGCTGCACAATGAAGAGGAGTCCTGTGGGCCACATAGAGAGCTTTTATTATGTTGTATTTATAGATATAGATATATCCGTACACTGTCTTCCAGTTCCAGGGCTTGCGTACCAGGATATAACATTATATTAAACAAATAAAACATCTACACCTTTGCAAGTCCTTCAGATCAACTTCATCAAATGATAACGTAGTATGAAAAACTTTTATCCTTGTCAGCACAGTCAAAGGGAAATATTTATTTAATAAGAACAAAACCAAAATGCAAAAAAAGAAAAGTTAAGCACACCACATGTTAACCTTTTTCTGTATTATCAGACTCTCATATCATTATGGTCGAACTATGGCCCACTTTTTTTTAGCAACGTTGCTTGAGTTCATTGAGCTTTGCAGGCATTCATTTATGCACAGTTCACTTACGGTTCCACCACAGCATTTCAGTGAGGCTGTGGCCAATGCAAGGCCTTAATTCTTTTCTTTTTCAACCAGTCTGTTGTCGATTTACCAGTATGCTTAGAATCTGTGCCCTGTAGGACGGATGACCAAGTTTAGTCAAAAATGCTTCACATCTGATTCTAGAATACTTTTGTATATAAAGAAGTTTACAGTACACTCAAAAACTACATGTTGCCTTGGTCCTGTAGCTGCAAAACCAGCCCAGACATTACCCCTCCATCACTGTGCTTGACAGTTGGTATGAGGTGTTTGTGTGAGGCAGTGCATCTCCACTTTAAGCATGTCTGTCTAAAGATATTCTTTAGACAGCTATTTACTAACATGTGCATGAAAATGTTCAAGTACACATTTCTTTTGTGCAAAAATTGTGTGTATACACAAAATTAATATGGAATTTATTAAACATGAGAAAGGTGGTCGATGTTTCAAGACAGACGTCTGCACGTCTATGGCAAGAAAGCAGGGCCAACTGAAAATGGAAACAATTGCACCCAAAGAGAAAGCCAGAAAAGTTGAAAAAGCTTTCCAAAGTTAGGCCTTCATCATTTTGTTCTAACTGTGTTCATAAATTATGAACCAATTTGGTATAAAAGACTGATCTGGCATGATATGTTTGAATGAATTTGTGTGCAGGCATTGTTACTAAATGAGAACCATTGTTCCAGAGGCCTTGTGATTTGTTCAGATGCAGGTTTTCAAACCTAAGCCATGCTGCCATGTTATTTTTAGAGAGAACAGGCTTTCTCTTGGCAACCCTTCAAAACAATCATACTTGTTCAGTCTTTGTCCAATTGTACTGCCATGAACTGTAACATTTAACATGCTGAGGAATGAAATGTAACATTTAACATGCTGAGGACTGGTGTATTTTGAATGGTGCTGTTTTTATATTTCAATTTTAATTTGTCTGAACATTGATGTTGGGGTGAATGTACTGGAACATTTACTGGCAGCTGTCTTTAATGTTTTCCTTTTGCGAATAATCTTTCTCCTAGTAGAATGATGGATTTCATCTTGTTTGGAAATAGCTTCATAACCCTTTCCAGAACAGTAGGAAACAATAATTGCTTCGCTGAGATCATTGGTGCACACTCCGGTAAGGAGAATGGGCTTGCACGCACCTGAATGCACCAGACCTGCAAACTGCCAAAACCTCTGCTTTTATAGAGGTGGTCACACTTAATCAAATGTATTTTATCAGCAGCTCCTGGGGGCTACTTACCATCTTAAGCCATCTTAAAGCCCTTCTGCATGGAAATATTATTTATCCAATTTTAAGGGTGTGTATAAATCTTTGTTTTTGAACTCAGCTTCTGCATTTTTGGTTGAGTTTTCTACTTTCAAGATTAAAAATAAATCAATAGTTAACAACAATCTCCCTGCTGCATGTAATATGATGCATTGAGTTTTAGTCACCTTTCTCACTCACTTTAAGACCCGTTTTATGGCTTGATGTCTTTATCCTTTTTTCTTCTTTCAACTGAAATAGGTTATTCTGCGGAGAGGTTTCTTCCTGTTAAAGGGAGTTTTCTTCCACTGTCGCCATTTCCACATGACTGTGCAAACAAGGAGTAATGTTTTGTGTGATCTGAAATAAAATTGTTAATTGAATTGAAATAGGTTATACTTTATTTCCACATGACTGTGCAACTGGTTACACAAATACGGCTTTACAAAAGAGGCAAACATAAGAGGAAATAAGAGAAAGAGGATGTATAAAACAGTAAACAAATATTTACCAGCCATGGCTGTCAGATGCACTGACATTAACTCCAATGCGAACCAGGAAGTCCACAATATCGTGATGCCTAAAGCAGACGGCATTATGAAGGGCAGTGATGCCTTCTTCATTTGGTTGGCTGGGATCACTCATCTTGGGAAAGCATTTTACACACAGTAGATTTGTCAGATAAAATGTGATTCATTTCCACCCCTCATTTAAACGAATTGGAGACATAAAACAAATAAGATTTGCATCTGTTGTAACCAGTTTATCCACTCTGACATTCGTTTAGCATGACTGCCAGCATTTCTTTCAGCAAGCCTGTTATCACGACTACTAAAATAGAAGTTGAAGCTATTGTGCTGACTGGAAGACTCAGGGATGAGCTGAACAACAGAACGCATACTCAGCATGTGTTCCTTCAGAAATCTTAACTTAAACATAAAACATTTTTTCACAATTTTCAGTACTGCTTAATGTCTAAATACAGCACTGGAGCAGGAAGTCTGTCATTTCACTGTTGCAGTCAATAAACTGTATTTATAAAGGCTGCTGATGTAATAAAAAACTAGGCCAAACTCAAGGCAAATGAAAAGTTTATTTTACTTGTATTAAATGTGTGAACCAACATTACTCTGTTCACTTGATGTTGCCCTTGATTTTATAGAACTATTATGGACAGTCCTCAGAGATCATGCTATTTTCTTGAAATACATCCAAACCTTGCAGCCTGCACAGTTCATGACTGGACTTTGCTAACTGAAGTTCTCTTTAAATTCTTAACATAATTAAGCTAACAATAGCGAGATAGAGCTAGTATACATACCTCCTGGACAGCTTTCTGCACTGTCTCCAGGTCTCCAGCTAAAGCTCCATCAAGCACAAGCACCAGCGGGCTAAGCCGAGCCCGCCTGCCAGAAATTTTGCGCTTCCGATTAGGCAGGCGCAAAATTGAACGGTAATTCTGCACGGAAAAACAGAATACCAGTTTGTATAAAGCAAAACACTTGGCTGCAGAAGATTGCATTCCACCTTTTAAAACATTAGAAGCTATTGTTATAATTGTTATATTGTTATTGTTGTTAAATACTTACTTTGTCAGTTTTAATGAGAGTGGATGTCTTAGGCACAGGTGGAGGGGGAGGGGGTAAAGCAGCGTCCTCCCCATCTGATGAGCTGCTACTCTCACTACCTTTGTCCGCCTTGTGATGGTATTCCTTGCGAAAGAGCTTGTTGATAAGATGTTTGTACTGGTTTGGTTGGTAATGCGAGGGCCTCTTCAGGGGCTTTGAAAGGTTCACAGAGCCCCGCCTCTTCAGGGCTCTGGGAATTTCTGCCCTGATGCGCAGGACCTCCTCTATGACAGGGGTCACATGGCTCTGGGCATCAGGTGCCACCACTGGTTGCAGTGTGGTGGGGCTTAGGGGTCGAGGAGGTTGCTGATTGGTGCCCTCGGTCTCCACACTACCCTCTGACATGGCAGGATTCTCCAAATTTACAGGGGTCTGCTGAGCAGACACCAACCGCTCTAACTCTGCATCTATATCCGCTGGGTTCAGCACTACATGGATAAAAACCACCATTTATAACACAAAGATTCATAAACCATAGTGTGGAAGTGTTTGCTAATGTTAAATGTGTTTTACCGTCACTGTATAGAGCTGGCTGCCACAGCTCAGGTGGCTTCAGCTGTGGCTGAACTGCAGGCGGCTGGAAGAATTCCTTTGGGATGGGCACAGCAGGTTGGTAAGGTGACATGTCACTTTGTCCTCCAACCACTCTGGGTTGGGGGGCTATCATTGCTGCCCAATAAGGATTTTGAAGGCGCATGATGACAGAAAGAGGAATGGGTTTATGCTGGCGGGACTGAGTTGAATTGGGAGGAATAGAAATACGGGAGATGGGCTGAGACTGGTAAGGGGAGTGAGACTGGGATGGTGGTACTGCAATACGTGCATTGCGGGGGAGTGATCCACTGGAAAACTGAAGAGTATTAGAGTGACGATCCTGTAACAGAAGAAACAAAAAAGGGACATACTTTTTTTTCCCCTTTTATTTCAATGTAAGAAGTAATTAGTTTTTTTGTGTTGCATTTCTTTTTCATTAAACTGGACATTTTTCTGTGCCACAGAAGACAAAAAATGCAGTATTACAAAAGACATGCTCTGAATTGAGATCAAGATTTTTAGGAAAGGTGCATCTTGTTCACTAATGTTCCAATCAACTTTTTCTTTTCTGTGGAAAAACAAGGAAACAGAGTAATTTGCATATCTGAAGTTTCTCATGAACTGCAGGGAGTCTGGAAGCAGATTCCTTGGAAATAAAGTGTTGCGATACACAAAAGCCACACAAACAAGTTTCAACTAGTACTACTAATATACCTTTATGGGGCTTGGAGCTGGAGAAGGGCCATCGAGGTTGGATTCTCTCCAATTGCTATTCGGCATAGTCGACCGCAACCACTCTGTCTCTGCAACAGGAAGGTTAAAAAACAAAAAGAACAACAACAAAAAAAACTTGCTTAGATTACTGGCAGAGACTCATTCCAGAAATTCACTTTAAATTGTCATAAAACCACTAACTGTCATAAGTGTGGTGAGGCTTCCTTTCATAAGACATGTCCAGATCTGTCTCATTCCACTTGCCAGGACTCTTCTGCCATTGCACAGCCTCGTCTGAGATTGTGGGAGATAAAGCAACAAACATATGAGCAAAGGAAAGACAAAAATAGAGAAAGTGTGCTAGAAAGTTAATTAGCTTACGGACCAGTATTATTTTTTATAATAGCTTATCTTCATGAGTTTCTTTTTTATAACTGAAAGAACACTGTGAAACGTCTACTTTTAGATTTGTTTTCATGTTCAGAAAGTGAGGGTACTTAATTTTCTATCACAAATGAAACACTATTATATACTAATATCAAACTGTTAGTAATACTGTTTGTTTTTGTCAAGTTCCTGGTTGCATCAACATTTGACTACGTATGAACGACATGACTGCAGCTGCACTTATAATGTACCATTACTAAAATACCATGTTTAGCAATGCAAAAACTCATTTATTTACAAATGAGTTGAATCCAGTAGTTGTGTATTTACAGAATTACGTTTAGTCATACTTTTTAAGTGCATTTTATCTTGCTGATTGAGTAGCAGTTTTTTAAGCCACACTTTAATGACATCTCTACCCAACTCACCACTTTATTTAATCCAGATAATATTTTAATTGCTACATCTCAAAACCTGACTATATCCAGATATGTTGACATCATTTAATTTGACTTGTTGGGTAGTTGCTTACCTAGTTTCCTAATAAAATGTATTAAAATTACTACAAAGGGAATAAAATAAAATGAATTTCATGATAATTAAGTTTAAATGTCCTGAAAATGAAAACCTTTACCTTGTTGCCTGGAACTGCTAAAATTTCTGGGAAGCGTGCTGGACATTGGATAATTGACAGACAACGGAGAAGGGCTTCTCTCGAATCGAGGCGACCTTGGACCCATCTGGCTGTTGTCATAAGGTCTGAGCAAATTGGAATGGGCTGAAGCAGATGGTTCCAAAGTAACAGCCTTTGGGTTTGGAGCAGGGCTTCTATCAGTGGAGCTAACTGAGCTTCGTGGGCTCTTGTCATAATGAGGCAAAGAATTATACTTTATGTTTTGAGCTGAATGGCTGTAACTATGGTGGACGATGTCAGATCCAGCTCGGACTGGAGCATGTGGACTTCTTTGGAGCTTTGGGGATGATAGTGGGCTTGAGGGGAATACGGGGGACGATCTAGTATTATTATTGTTAGAACTGACAGAGTCAATGGGACGGAAGGATGCTGAGCTTGTGGAGTAAGCTGAAGAGCTGGAGGATCCATTACTGTTGCCACCGGATGCCTGTTTAGTAGTGGAAGTGCTGGAATACAAACTGGACTGAGGCTGCTCTCTGGAGATACTGGAGGTGGCCTTCAGAAAAAAGAGATATGGATATCACGGAGTTTTGTATTTTGTTTGTAAACACAAACACATTAACATGTTTTTGTTGGTATTCAACTACATCTGAACAAGGGTGTGTTTGAAAGAGTGCAAGTGAATTTGAATGTAAGTTTTTACTTTGGTCTGTGTTCACAAATTTACGAAAAATCAGGACAAGGAAACCTCCTCACGGGCACAATTTAATTTAGAAACAGAGGAAAGGAAAAAATAAATAAATCAACCACTGCTGGTGGCAAGCTTGATATTTCCACCCATGTTGCACACTTTGAAGGACTACAAAATGTAACTGTTATAAACTAGTGCAAATTAACAGCTAAAAGAGGGAAGCTAGTACTACGTGTGTGTGTATGAGTGAGTACCTGTGACTTAGACGCTGTGTTGTTGTTGCTGGAGGAGGCCTCCTGCAGCAGGGAGTTAAACTCTTTGGATAACTCGTCTGCTGTAGCGAGTGATGCACTCAGATCATCATTCATGGTCTGGACTGAATATAAACCGCAAATGTACAAAACTCCATTAGCAGAGGATATTATTCCCACATGTACAAATATACACTGAGCCAAGTGGAAAAGTCAAACATTAGTGGAAACTCACACAGCATGCTGCTCCCAAAGCTTGTTTGAGAACTCATGACTCATCAGGTAGCAATAACTTGCTCCTGAAAACAAACGCCACCTGTTAGGACAGAACCCCCCCAAAAAACAAAACACTTTCATCAGCTAACAATCTCTTTATCATCTGTTTAGAAGAATTAACATTTTACAGGAAATGTTTCTCCTAATACTGAACCACAGACAGACTTCCACGAATCCTAATTCACTTTAAATCAACCTTGAAAGTTGGATTTCATGCAAGATTTACTTTGCAAAGCTCTTCCCTTTCAGCTGCAAGCTGAAATTGCCTTCAGGCAATTTCCAAATAACCCAAATGCCTGTCATGTCTAAACAAGCCACAATTTCATGATTACTGAAAGTGCAAAAACAAAAATATGACATAGTGTACAATTGCAAACATTTATAGTGACATTATAGACATTTGAGCACCCTTTTAAGTGCTGGTTGCAGGTGTTCATCATACCTACTGACTCAACCAAGTTATCTGAGATACCAGGTGCTCAAGCTTAACATCACTTATGACTTATGTTTGAGTGTCAGTTTCAGACAGACAGGCCAGACAGACAGGTGCAGTACAGCTTCAAGTGTGTGACAAATTATAGTAATACTAACACTCCAGAGAGACACCGATGCAGGCTGGGCTGTTCTGTTAATGAATTTAAGCCAATAAAAAAATATGAACAATGAGCTGCACAGTAATAACCACTTTGCATAGAAGCCTTTGCAAAGGCTTTTTTGTGTATACATTTGAATGCACTATAAAAAGCTGAGAGTCACCACTGCTCGTTTCTGAGTAAACTTAAAATATAAATTTATAGTGCATCTTCAGCCTTTAGGTCCAGTAAATATTGTTTATGTAGTAGAAATCTTATGAAGACCATTTAGTTCATGACATTTCTAAAAGTAACTCTGTCATGTTGAAAGCTTAACTTATCACCCTTATCTAATAATTGCTATTGTGAGTGCCAGCAGATTTCCTTTGTGGTTTACTGTTCTTTGTATAGTTAACCAACTATGTTCTGCAGTAGACAAGTAGATGTTACATGAGCCGCAATGGCTGCTTTCCAACGCATAGCTAGTACAAAGTTAGAATGAAGGTGGAATTTGATGTTACTAAAGAACATTGTTCAAACTGGCTTACAGTATATTCAAATTAGTGACACCTTCAAGAAGCAAGTCCTCTCAGTAAGCAGCCTACCAAAGAACATCTGGGCGCTTGTTTGGACATTTATTTTGAAGTATTATATAAATCAGCTTTCATTTCAATGCTCAATACATTTCTACCAACATCTTTGCTGTTGCAAAAGTCTCTCCTGCTATCCAGGACCTACAAGAGTTATGACCATGGAACCCAGTTTGCCCTGCAGGCAGTGCAACAGCACTGTAGACTGTAACACTATACTGCAAACCACCCAGTTTTACCTGTCCTTACCGTCCTATATTCAGTTTATTGCGACATCCCTAGTTTAGATGTAATGGGGGAAAAAAGTTGTGACAGAGGACAGATTTATTGAATCTCCTCACTTTCACTTAGATGCTGTTTCCTGATACTTTGATTTTTATTGTGTTAGACTAGATACAGATTACACATGTACATGACAATGACAATGAAAATGAATTTAATACATATAATGTCTAGGAAAAAATATAAAACATTTTTGGAAAGGTTCCTCAGTTCACTTTTAGTGGTTTAAAGGAGCCAAGCCACTTCAACTAGGCATGAAGAGTGATGTGAGATTGATCTTCGTGGCCCCCGGTTGTTTAATATTGTTGTGTTTGTATATAAAGAAACCTTGTCTGGACCAATCTCAACCAGCACTGGTAATGCACATCCTGCTCTACATAATTCTGATATACCAAATTAGAATACCAACTGAAAATTAGCCCTGGCCAGAGCAAACGAGGGTTATATGAAGTAACAAATACTAAATTTACAGCAGAATCAGATAAGTGTTATTCATACTATTTGTCATGCTGTTCTGTAGCAAGAACTTGTCACATCTCAGTCAGGCCTGGGTGCAGGCTCACATTCCTTACTCCTCCCAGTGAGACATTCTCACACATTCGCACACTGAAACACTTACCACTGTCAACAGCAGCTCACACATAAAGAGATTACACTCTCGGTGACTCACAAAGGTCAGGCTGATCACCCATTCACTGAACTCTCTCTTTACTGCCCAGTTTTATTCACCCCACCCTTTTTCTTCCTGTGAAACTCCTCTGCATGCCGTTTGGCACCTTTGCTATTTTCTCTTGGTTCCGACAATTTTGGCTTTGTGTTACCGGAACACTTTAACTTCACCAAAACTAGAACGGCATCAAAATTAGATGTTACTTAATTTATTTTTAGATGCATGTAAGAAGACAAGTCAAGTTAAAGTTTATTTCTCTAGCCCATATAGAACAACCTTAGCTGACCTAAGTGCTGTACAAGGTTACAGAAAATATACACTGGACAAATCTGTCACTAAATCAACAACAAACATACATAAAATGATCCAAAAAGACAAAGTAAACAAGACTGTATTTGTAGAGAAAAGCCAGGGTACGCTGCTCGACTAGAAGTGAAAACAAGCAAGGATAAGCAGTTTTTTTTAACAGTGTTTTAAAATGATTTAAATGACTCTTTTGGTTGTGTTTATGATGTTAACTTTTCTTATAACTTAGTTTATTGCAAACTAATAAAGCACATTACTGGGGTTAATATAATGACAATATTGAATTATTTCTCTCCTTTCACTTTACTTTTATTTTGTGTTCTATCATCTTCCATTACAAACCTATCATAATAACATTTAGATTCTGGATTTGCCTTTGTTTTTGTGCTATTTTAGTGTTAATTTTGAGATAATCTCTTTAATTTATTTGTCCTTGTTTGTTTTGTTTTTTAATCACAATATGTTTCCTTTGTTTACTTATCACTTTTGTCTTATGCAAGTGTATGAATCTAAAACAAATACTAAAAAATCTAGACAACTCTGTGTAAAGAAAAAAAAGTTTCTACAAGTGAAGACAGAGGTATATAGTGAATAACTTTGTTTGTTGGAACAGCCAATATCCTTTCAGTTATCACATATAATATCTCTTGAAGCAGTTGTTACACATTTTAATAGACATGTGCTACAGTAAATAAAGATAGAAGCATATGTAAATATAGAAGTGAAAAAACATCAATCATCTAAACGTTTAAAGTGAACTGACAGCTTGTGGCTACTGCAGCGGTGCTGTCATCTATTTCTGGCTTTGTCACGGTTAGTTTCTTGGAAAACCACATTTTGATTTTCTTGCCAGTGCTTAGACTAGAATGTAGTACAATATAGCAACAATTAGCTCTTTCAAGTGGTGAAGCCAACATAAAAGCCACAGGAATAAAATATAAAATGGCACTTGACAAAACTACTGTCCCCAAAACTACTGGCAGCGCAAAATGTTAAAATTCTGTTAGGACACTCTGAAAAACAGAGAGAAACTATGGGAAGCACAATGGAAATTTAGAGATTAAAGACAATAATCATTAGCTTTGCAAAATGCTAGGGTGTGTCTAACCAAGACTACAAGCAGTCTCTCCCTTTCCCACTCCTTTTATGTCTTTCGCTAGAAGTTCATGATTACACATCCAATTCTCTAGTTTCATCCTAACTACATATTTCTATCTAGGTATTAATTTCCTGACTGTTCTCTTTCACAATTGTCGGTCCCTCCTTCATATCCTTCCTCCAGAACTTTGGCTTTGTGCTGGCAGAAAACTTGCAACAGCATGATAAAGCATTCCCTTTATACAACTTCCCTTTGTGGCCTGCTTCTCATTTTTGTTTATCATAGAGTCCTAAAGCAAACTTTACCTGTAAGTCATCATACAGGCAACACAAACTAAATAAAAACTTTCTGCCAATATTCCAGAACTACTCTACAGGATTTCTTTGTCAGCTTCCAGGGGAAGACAACTCAAGCTTTTTCAATTGGTCTTGCATAGTAAGATTTTAAACACCAAGAGTCCAAAGTCCAACATCCAGTATAATGTTTACACTGGCTCATCACTGTTTCATGTAGTAAGAATGTTTGAAAACATGGTGAGAAAGGAGAATAAACCCAAGGATAATTATGCAGATCCATGTGGGAGGCACCGTGTAATTACTGTGTGAATGACCAGGAATCTGTGTTGCAGAATTCTGAGATCATCATGCACTGATAGGCTTTATCATTAGTATCAGTATCATTGCCTCAACAGATACTAGCAACACATGAGCAGTTTATGTGAAAGGTCATGTCAAGGCTTGTAAAACTAATTAAAAAAACTGCTATGACGGTGTGCTGACCTAGCTACATGAGAAGTTTAGTTAAATTTGACTATGAACCCATGCTGACATTAGACTAATCGTAAATGGCTCATTGATTAAAACATGGCATCTACTTGGACAAGATAATGAGTTGCAAAAACCCCACCCAAAGAACTCTGTTTTTTTTTTTGTTTTTTTTACAGTGCTTTCACCTGCACTGCTGACCTAGTTAGTCACTGAAAGCCAAACCTACATAATTACACAAACAAGCGTTCACACTAATACGCTCTATTCACGATAGCAACTGTCACTTCCAAAGACTTTACACAATACATGACTATTATACTTCTCAAGCTTGGGATAAAAGCCAGTCACTGCAGACACAAGAGCACATAAACTATGGATAGACCAGAGACATGCTGAGTTGACAATTACTAATCCAGAACAAGACTATAACTTTCCTTCCTTATTCACTTCACTTCTAGCATAATGCTGTTCTCCACAGCATATGACACAGGAATCTCTCAGTGCTATATGACATTTCTGGGACGTTACATGCCAGATCCATCCATCCGATGCCTGCTTTGTAACATCCTTGAGCTGTGGTGCAAAGCAGTGCCATTACCAAGTAAATATCAGCTGGTATATGCGTACATACATGAATTTGACCACAATTTTTTTTTTAAATTGGTGAATTCTGCTTGGTTTTAACAATTTTTTGCAACAGGTTACAGCAAGTGCAACAAATGCAGCCAAACTTGTTTTGATAGAGAAACCATCTAAAGCACACATGCTGGATAAATGCCATTTCGTCCCTGTTCCAACAGGAAGGTTTGCTTTGCTTGTAAGTTAGAGTTGTGTATAGATCCAACATGCAGTTCAATTAAAGAAAAATTGGCACATTTGAATTTGTGATGTAAAATTGACTGAAACAGTGGTTACACTAACACTTAAAGTTATGAATGAATTTCTTGCTTATCCTAACACTAAAAATAACAATTAATACATTTCATCCATGGCAGGACCCAGTGTGGAACAGTCCAATAATAATGCACATCAAAAACTAAAAAGAATAAAAGCACAAATCCTCACAAGTCCTGATAGAAAAGCCACCCTGGATATTGTGTTTCTACATGGCTGTATAACTGTATTAGACTACATATATATATATATATATATATATATATATATATATATATATATATATATATATATATATATATATATATATATATATATATATATATATATATATATAAAACTGTAAATAAACGATTGTTTTACTGGTTGGACATCAATGTCCAGTCAGCAGCTCGCTTTTGCACTTCAGCTTTTCGTTGTGGTTTTGGACAGAGGGGCATGCCAGGCACGGTTGGTAACATCTGATTTTCATTACAGTACACGCTCCTCCTCAAATATAAGAAACCTCGCAATCAACTAGAAGTTAAAGGAGATACGATGTGAAAAAGAGTTTTCACAACTTCAGTTGAGCTGCGAACAGACAACTAATCCGACGTTACACAAACCGTAATCCAGGCACCATCTTAAAACGCAACTTAAAGTTTTCGACCATTAAGACGGGCAAACTTGCATTACGGAACAAATTAAAAGTTCATACCTCAAAAAATCAGAGCCTGTCCTTTTGTCCTAAACTCAAGAGAAGAGAATCCGTTGCGTCCAACCCTTTTTGTCTTCCTGAAGTTGGGATCAGCCTCAGTCGCTCTCTTGTGGCGGCGGCTCCAGACATTTAGTCATAGCTGCGTACTGAGTTGAGTTATTTTGGCTGATAGTCCAGCCCCTCGGCTTTCTTCACTGCTGTAACCCGAGCCAGGTGTTTCTACCACAGCTGTTCCAGGTGAAGTATATAATCTGTGAGGGAGGAGTTGCGTATTATTTAGTATCACACAGACAGGTAACTGTTGATTTTTTTTTTTATTCACACCCTCACTTTTAAATAGAAATACATATATTTTTTCAGTTTATGAACTGTGTGAAATATATATATGCATATATATGCTACCATATATAGCCTACGTTACATGTATAATAATAGACTATTGTTTTACAAACACAATTATGTATTTTTAAAAAGACATAACTGTGTTTTAATTCGTTGGGCCTACATACATTAGCATATAACTTCCGATACACCAGTCTCTCTCATTTAAAAAAAAAAATAAAACCATAAAATAGTATCTTACTGTAGTTTATAATGGTTGTGCAGTGTGGAAATGATCTAACATGCAGCAATGCAATATGATGCCACGTAAAAAGTAGTTTGTCATTTTATTAATTTAATTAATTACCTATTTAGTTCATTTTTAAAGAGAAAATTAATGTCAAACATCAATGCTGTTATTTAAATTGGGAAAGACGGGACGTTTATCATTAAGTGAGTTCTAACTAATAGCAAAACAAGATAACAAATACAAACAAATACGTAGATAAATAAATAACCAAATAAGTAAGGAAATCAGGGCGTTTCACTTCACGAGACTTGGACACGTGGACGGATTTGTGACTGGGCTTGTCAATCATAAACGTCATCACGTAACCTCTACGCACTCCGCCCCATTGAGAAGCGTTTCCGCCAAGATGGTTGTCGGTGCCTTCCCTATCGCCAAGCTCCTTTACCTCGGAGTGAGGCAAATGAGCAAGCCTGTGGCTAACCGGATAAAAGCTGGAGCCCGGAGGAGCGAGTTCTTTAAAACTTACATTTGCCTGCCGCCGGCACAGCGTGAGTAATTTGAGCTAACGGCTGCTAATGGCTTAGAGTTCAGTCCAGTCACCTCTGACGGTTGATAAGCATGGAGAGCCGCAACAACCAATGACAATGAACCTGAAATGACTGTTATCCAATCATCTTTAAGAATTTATATCTTCGACCAATAGCAGCCAGGCAAGCTCTAAAAGGGCGGGTCTTGTCGTCATTGAACAGGTTGTGTTAGCCTTTGCAATGAGGGCACGGCAGGACAACTGTAGTCCTAACACCCTATTCAGAATGTGACACTGACTTTAATTAGACAGAAATATGCTAAGTGGACACTGAGCTCTATTGTTTAGACATATCTGACTCTTGTTTGTGTTAGTCATTTAGAATACTTCGCAGGCGGCAAGTAAAGCTTACTGTGTATATCATGTTGTGTTTGTAATTGTGTGCTCCATCATTCATTTTCAGATAATAAAAAAGGCTACAAATAAAAAAGAAGCTACAGTTTTTCGTTAAAGATAGAAATTTTAAGTAAATTAATGGATCAAATCGAGCTTTTATGAAAAGGTGCTGGAGGAAAAAATGGCATGGTATTATTTGTTGACCGAGTAGATAAAATGCAATAAAAGGTTTGATTACTATTAAAAGGTAGTCTTGTCTTCATATATGATGGCTGAGTGAAGCAGAAAGGATTTTACTCCAAACTGTGAAAGTGTAGTCATACTTAGAGCTGTCAGGAGGTGAAGGGGGGAAAAGACATTAGAGCAATAAGGTGAAAGTACACCAGCTTTTGAGGAGTCTGAGCAGGGGCAAAATGACAACACACAAAATTTGTTATGGACAAGAAATATTATGTAAGCTAAGGCTCTGAGGGATTTGGCCTCTCAGTTGCCATACAGGACACCCGTGAGTGTGAAGGGATTCCTCTTTACATGGCAGCCTTCTTGCATTCTGTTTAAGAGACTTCTCACTTTCCATGGGGCTTTATTCTTTTCCCACTTATCACTGGCATCAAGAAA
The DNA here is from genome assembly GCF_013358895.1 of Oreochromis aureus. Taxonomy (NCBI): domain Eukaryota; kingdom Metazoa; phylum Chordata; class Actinopteri; order Cichliformes; family Cichlidae; genus Oreochromis; species Oreochromis aureus. The sequence continues at coordinate 6,758,175 of NC_052955.1, read as the reverse complement.
ATGTTTCTCTTTGATGGACTGCTGAATCTTGAACTATTAACCAGTAAATTTGGATCCCAAGTTAGGTGGTGACCACAGATATGCTGAAGAATGTTTCAGTTTTAATGCTACATTCAAAAATGAGCATCTCCCTCTTGTTTGTGCCCTGAAAAAAAAGAAAAAAGAAACCTGGTTGCCTAATTTCTGTGTAATGTATTAAGAGCACCACTGATTTAGTGGTTTTGGACAGTGCTTTCCTGTTTTCATGTTTTATGCTAAAAACAATTTCAACCCAATTTCAGTAAGGTATTAATGCTACTTTCCCTTCAGAGATGACCACCACCTTCTGGTTTTTGAGCACTGACATTGTTTTCTGTTTGATTTAATCAGAGGATCACCTGTTTGGTGGTTGTGTGCAGCGTTGTCCTCTTTTCATTCTAAAAATTTTTTAACCCTATTTCAACCAGGCTCCTCAAAAACTGAAATGTGTTCCTCTGAGCTTTCAACTTTCGGCTCTGATGTCTGGCATTCCCCCAGCTCATCTCCTCACGGCAATAAGACTGACTCCCCTTCTGCAGTTCTCAATAAAATCCTGTCTGCCTCATCCTACTCTTTGCTTCCTGAAGTGTGGTAGCAGAATGAGAGGTAGTAAGTCTTCTGTCCACTAGAAAGGACACTGAATAAAAAAGTAATTGCTGGGTCCTAGGAGGTTATGTCACAATTGAAGACAAATATAACCTACATAAAATGATAAACTCTTCAACTTCTTTGTTGTCTTTATTCATTGCACAAAAGTTCAGTTGCAGCTAGAACAGTAAGTGAAGATGTAAATATAATTCCTCATACAAACCTTTTTAGCAGCCACAGTCTCTGGTATGCATGTTATTTAATTGCTTATAAGAGTTGCACAACAATGAAGGAGAATTTTGGACAACTCCCAGCAAAACCTGTTTTAGTTCAGGATTTATGTGATGCTTTAGTTGAACGGCCCTTTTCAGCCACAGCATCTCACTAGGGTTAAGGTCGTGGATCTCCTTTAGGTTATTGTCTTGTACATAGCATTACACAACCTCTCCCGTGCTTCAGGGTATGGACTGCTGGGCTGAAATTCTCCTCTAAAACATCTTGAAATACATTTTACTTTATTATTATTTCAGTGATTGCAATTGTCCATCACCTGAAGTTACAAAGCCTCCTGAAAACGTAGTGCTGCCTAGACCGTGAATCTCAGCTGGGTAGAAGATTATAATAAATTATAGTGCAATGATGACATGCATCTTAAACCATAAATGCAGTTTCTCCTGTATTCACAACTTTTGACCAGATTATCTGATCCTTTTAATGAAAAAGTGAACAGGACCCAAACATATTCAAAGTCTAACAACTCTTTCCTTATATACTGTATGCTCCTTGTTCCAACAGTTTATCACTGGATTGAGATGAGAACAAAGATGCGGATCATGGGCTTCAGGGGAGCCACCATTAAGCCGCTGAACGAGGAATCGGCAGCAGAGCTGGGCGCCGAGTTACTGGGGGAGGCAATCATCTTCCTCATTGGTGGTGGATGCATGGTGTTAGAGTACAGCAGGCAGGCGGCTAACTCTCGCCGTAAAGAGGAGGAGCTGAACGAGACCCTCATAAGCCTACAGACGCAACTGGCAGAATTATCCCTAACGACAGAGACTCTAAGTGCGCAGCTGAGAGAGGTCAACAGGCAACTGCTGTCATTTCCTGTTCCCACCAAAAAGTAACAAATTTAGTTGTTTGCTATACAGCAAGGCATAATGTCGGGTTGTGGGGTGAAGGAGTGAGTGCACGTGTATATGTACAGCCTCATAGCTTTGAGCTGGGTGGAAGAGGTTGATATAAGTATATCACTGCAATGTGGATTTGGGTACTGTCATTTGCTCATGTTCTGAGCAACTAGTTGTAAAAAAAAGGAATTGCTATGATATTCATAGTGAATTTCACTGGCTGACCTTGCATGTTCATTGTAAAGTTGACTGAGTGTATATAAAAACTAAAGTGGTGACCTTAAAGTTGATATATACATATATATTTTTAACAGCTTCAGCATATTCCTTTCTTTGTAATTCAGTGATCCTCGTAGACCTTAATCACTTTGGAAATGCTGAATTATATGATTTTTTTTTTAAAATACTAATTATGAGTTACTATTAATGGAAAAAAATATAAACACCAAAAAACAAAATCAGCTCATATCAGTGGATTAGTTTTTGAGAGAATCTGCCCCTGTACTGTCCATAAAATTCCATGTTGTAATTGCTGGTTTGTAATTGGATGTATGGTGACAATTGGAAAAAAAAAATTGAAATAAAATGATATGCTGGCTGTTGATAGCGTTTTTGTCATGTTTAATACGAAACAAGCGAATAAAAACTGAAAGCACCTCCAGAGTGGATGATGTCCCGCGTTTCTTCACATTACTGTAAAACTACAGTACCCAAGATGACGTCAATGTAACACTTCCTACTTTGGAACGCTCCAAGTGCTTAACGCGTAACATACAAAACATCGTTCTCTTTGATTTCATCTAAGTAATTAATTATTATTAATATGGTACAAATTAGTTAATGGTAAACTCGCGCTATTTGGTAGCTCAAAGAAGTGCACCCCAGTGTTTTACATTTGCAGCAGAATAATAAATTCAACCAACCGGCTCTGCTTAACTTCCGGTTCTGAGTTTGGTCAGGTTTGTGGCGCCAGGGGGCGGTAGCAACTCTTTCAGTCTTCTAACACGACTTGCCCGCGCAACTTGGGTGAAAGGAGGTAGGCCTCAACCTTGTTTCGTAAATATATTCTGTTTCAGTACTAAACTATAAGCGGAGTGCACAGTGCATTATCTCCTGGACTTGCATGCAGACAAAGTATGGGTTGCAGCTTGCTTATTGTCTGAGTTTCTTCCCTTGCAGCGGCTGTCGGTACGTTAGCTAATGCTAGGCTAAGAACGTTAGCTGCTCAGCGAGATCTTCAGACGAGTAATAGCATTAGCATCTATTTTAGGGATAGTTTTGTCTTGCAAATGGTTATATTGGTAACGGCTGCAATAAAACACGAGTTTAATGGTTCACAGACGTGTAGTGGAACACTCTTTAGTCTTACAGAATCTGTCCAGCGTTGCTAGCTTAGCTAAACGGCTAACGCAGCCAGGCTGTGGACACGGTGCCGCGCAGCAGATAACATTTGAAAGTTATAAGGCAGTGTTTTTAGAAGTACCTGACCATTCCCCCCCCCCATTTTTTGTAGCAAATAAAGACAACAGCCACCGAGTAGACATCTAAAATCACAATGAGTGTTGACGTGAAGAAACTGAAAGTCAATGAGTTAAAAGAAGAGCTCCAGCGCCGTGGCCTGGACACCAGAGGCCTGAAGGCAGACCTCGTAGAGAGGCTGAAAGCCGCTCTGGAGGCTGAAGCTAAGGCTGATGCTGGTGAGCAAGAGGATAAAGGGGATCAGCAGCAGGAAGAGGAATACGGTGATGACTACCAAGACAATGAAGATGAAACGGATCCACAAGAGCAGCAGGGTAAAGTACTATTTCATTAAACATTTCACTTCCATGAAACTAGTTTTATTACGTTGTTTTGGACTTTGATCCAATTTCTGCCCTTTGCTGGCATTACATTTTAAGCACTTCACTGTGCTTGAGTATAAATTAAAGTTTCAAAGTTGGGAAATGTCAACAAACTCTTTACTTTACAACCTAGAGAACACCTAAACCTAAACTAAGTTTAAAATTTTACCTTTCCAGATTCAGAAGCAGCTGAGGACTATGGTGGTGGTGATGAAGCTGAAGGTGATGCCCCTCAAGATGAAGATGAGGGCCGAGATTCAGGTGGTTACTATGAAGAAGAGGAGGCAGAAGGTAACCCGTATGAAAGTCAGACTCCTTCAGACTCAGGCCACAATGTGCCTGACTTCACAGCAGATGAGGATATTCAGAAAACTGACATGATGTCTGAGGAAGAGACCAAGCCTGCAACAAAGGAAGAAGTGGAGGAGGAGGAGAATGAAGAGGAGGAGAATGAAAAGAATAGACAAGGTAATTTTTCATTACTTTTATTACACAGTTGATTTTTATAGTCTTGTATTCATCTCTGATGGCAATGGTTGAGAATAGAAACGCTTTTCAGAGATTCAAACGTTTTACTGTTACTTACTGCCGACATGCAGAGGTGGCACAATGACCCAGTGATCTGCTTAAACTAAATGATGCTAAAGGTAGTGTAAAATTTTCCTTGTGGACTTTGGCAATACAGTAAAGACATGTAAACCAAACACTCAAACTGCTCTCATACCTAGTAGAAAAATTTCATGAACTTGTTTTCATGCTAAAAGGTGTTATGTGTGTTCATGTCTAATTATAGAAGTTAAAGTAGAGGTCAAAATGGAAGATGAATCTGAGGGTGCAGGTGAAAGGCAACAAGATAATCAGCACGAACAGCCGCATGGGGAAGATACCACGGGCCAGCCAGAGCAAGTCAAAACTGAAGCTGAGAGAGGTGGACACTATGGACGTAAGAGGCCATATGAGGAGAACAGGGGCTACAGCTATTATGAGCACCGTGAGGAGAAGAGGTGAACTTCTACATGGTTTTCTAAGTTAACACAACTGTCTACACTCGGAATGGATAACACAAAGTGTACTACAATAAATACTCTGGTGTTATTATACAGATCCCGAACACCACAGCCTCCTGCTGAAGATGAAGAGGAGAACATAGACGACACTCTTGTTACAATTGATACATGTAAGTATGGTACATTTAAATAGTGTGTGAAAAAACTAGTATCAGTGTGCTGTCTATGGTTGTTTATAAATACCAGAGACTATGGGAAGTTGGACTGTTGTAGCAGACAAAGAGTCAGTTATTGACTACATGCTTTTGTTGATGGATTACCTGTAACATTTTGAATATATGTATGCTCTGCTCTAATCTACAATGATCATGAGCGCACACTATAGCTGCAGAAAAGCGGACTAGATGTAGACTACCATCTTATGGCTGATATAGATGTGTTTGATGTTTTATCTAAATGTGCTTAACTCTTTGGTTTTCAGACAATTGTGATTTGCACTTCAAAGTTTCCCGAGATCGCTACAGTGGTTATCCACTGACCATTGAAGGCTTTGCTTACCTTTGGGCTGGGGCACGAGCAACTCATGGAGTCACCCAGGGACGCGTGTGCTATGAGATGAAGGTAGATGGATGCGTTTCTCCAAAGGCTTAGTAGTTTTAAAACTAGACATTTGTGCTGATGAGGTCAGACCTATTTTATGAAATGCTACCAATTTGGTGTTGTGTAATGATTACTGATACATGAAAACTTTGTGTTAATTATTGATATAGTGGATGGGGAAACTTTACTATTAACAAGCATTATCGTCAAATGTAAGAATAGCATTACCCTGTTGGCCTTTAAACCAATGTAGTTGAAAACACCATTTTTATAGAAGCTCTAGTTAACTTTTGTTTTGTTTTTGTTTTGGTTTTTTTTAACTAATGTCAAGTAATCCTTCTGGTTCTCTCACACACACACACACATACACACACACACACACACACATATATGTATTAGGCAAACAGAAATCTTACTCTTTAAGAGAAACTTGTGTTTGACTTTTTTGTTTTTTAAAGATCAATGAAGAAATTCCTGTGAAGCACCTCCCCAGCAGTGAGCCTGATCCCCATGTGGTCAGAATTGGGTGGTCTCTCAACCACTGCAGCACTCAGCTTGGTGAGTGAAGCATCTGTCACAATACTCAACATGATGTTTGCTTGGTCAAATAATAAAACAATTGTTTTTATCCTGCAATGTTTTAGGTGAGGAGCCATTTTCCTTTGGATATGGAGGAACAGGAAAAAAATCCGTTGACTGTAAATTTTCAGACTTTGGTGAGAAGTTTGGCGAAAATGATGTCATCGGTTGTTACATTGTAAGTAATCGATTAATTATCTCTAAAGCTTATCACATGAGAATTTCACACATTTCTTTAATAATGTATTCTTTATTTTAGTTATTGTGTTTTTATTCAGTAATTATGGTAGTAATTTATCATAATGCTCGCATTTTGCATATTTTACAAGTTGAGATGTTTTCTTTGCTTTATCACTTTAAGGACTTTGACAGTGGTGACGAGGTGGAGATGGGCTTCTCTAAGAATGGAGTGTATTTGGGTGTGGCTTTCCGGACAACCAAAGAAGCCTTGGCAGGCCGTGCCCTGTTCCCTCACGTCCTGGTTAAGAATTGTGCAGTTGAGTTCAACTTTGGACAGAAGCAAGAGCCTTACTTCCCCCCACAAGAAGGATACACCTTCATCCACAATCTGGACATGGAGGACAAGATCAGAGGTACTAAAGGACCTGCCAGCAAGTCTGAATGTGAGGTAAGTTGGCTGTTAAATTGTACTATATAGTACATGAGGTTTTTGCCCCCACATTTGTTGTTGTTTTGGGGTGACTAAATGCTTGACTGTTAATTGTAAGTTAGCCACAATTTGTTAATTTAATTGTAACCAAAAAGTAAAAATTGATGCAGCACTGATCAGAGTTTTGTTTCAGATTTTGATGATGGTTGGCCTCCCTGCCTGTGGAAAAACCACTTGGGCTGCAAAGCATGCAGAGAGTAACCCGGAGAAGAAGTACAACATCCTGGGCACAAATGCTATCATGGACAAGATGAAGGTTGGTTTTGCTTGTTGTGGGGGTTTTTTTTCTCATTACATTGTGAATGCTGGTTCTGTTCAAAGTCTTTATTTATTTTCAAACAAAGATTTTAAAATTTATCGCTTTTTCTGCAGGTCATGGGTCTGCGCCGCCAGAGGAACTACGCCGGGCGCTGGGATGTTCTGATACAGCAGGCGACTCAGTGTCTGAACCGGCTGATTGAGATCGCCGCCCGCAAGAGACGCAACTACATTCTTGATCAGGTACTGCCCCTCCAGTTACACTCTGCTTTAATACTCACCACAGTCAGTCAATGTGCCCTGATGATCACTCTCTCTCTAATGGACTATTTATTTATCTTTCAGGGGGTCTCTGTGTATAATAGAGTAGAAGAAGCATTGATCTCCCTCTTGTCACTTGCTTGTCATGATTGTAAAAGAAAATGATTAATGGCTCTCATAAGTGACAGAATATGTTATGTTTTCATCCCGCAGTATATTGCACTTGCTATTCCCTGTCATAATACAGTACTGTTTGTCTTGTGAATTTCAACAATGTACAAGTAAACCATGACTTTGTAAAGATGTTGAGAAACAAGTAAGCTCTGACTGGTGAGTAAGAAAAACACCTTCTGTTGCTAATTTAATAAGACAGAGTTGATAGCTTTTTAAAAGCTATTTTTTAAGTGAGATATATGGAACTTTTGAGTGTGTTTTTAAATAAATTGACCCCGAAGGTAAGTACTGACTAACAGCCTTTTAGATTTTCAGATCTTTGAGCTCAGGAAATGTGGGAAAAAAAGGTAGGTGGGTCTGATGGTGGACTGTGGCTTTTCTTGGAAACTGTGAGTATTTGCAGGTAGGTTATATATGTGTTGTCTGGAATGGGACGAGAGCTCGTATGAAGAAAAGGTGAGTAAAGGTAAGTCTGAGGGACCCGTGAGACTAGCAAGCTGTTTTTGAAGTAGCATGCTCTGGTAAATGGTGCGTTTCTGACATGTTTATACTCGATAAAAGTTGTAAAGCTGGTACTTTAGACACAGAATCTTTTCTTTGAGGTATGTGATTTCTTTGTGTATTTATTAAGGAACAAAAATCCTATTTTTTATTTTTAGCTTTTGGCATATATTTAAAGGTAAATTGGTTACTAATAAAAACTTGTATAAGTTTCTCACTGTTAAATTGTGAGATCATATTCATTACAAATTTAACTGACATTGGCATTACTTTGTTTGTTGGTCAGTGGAGAACACACTTGAGTTCTGCTGGATGAACAGAGAGATTGTTTGAAGTTAATGCTGTGAGCTGTTTGCCAGAAACAGAGTAATAAAGTGTCTTAACTGCAAGTCTTCTATTTGAATGTCATAGCATGGGTCAGTTTGATAGTTGTGCTTTGGCAGTTTTAATGTCACCTATAAGCCTAATTTAGATAAAGTGTAATTATTAAGTCCTGATTTGAAATTTGGATTTGTGAAGTGTTTTCATTCGGTTTTGAGTTCTTACACATGCTGCAAGGATTATGAAGAAGATGTGATTTATAGTGTGGCTACATTTGACAGTTGGCACATTCATCAAAGCGAAATTTAACCATGAGTCGTTCCTGCAGATCATTTTTATGGAATGTTATGGAAGAACAATGTAACTTTTTTTAGTGTATAATAATGAAATTAGGTTGTTCAGAGCAAGATATGAAATATTTATGTATTTGCTATTCCACCTGGTGACTACTGCAAACTATCTACATTTATAATCGCTACATCGTAATAGAACAATAATTGAATTGATTTTCAATTCAGTCAATCGAAATGGTAACTGTAATATTATTGCCCTTTGGTTTTATCATTGTAACTGTTCATCTGGGGCATATTTAAGTTCTTTAATGTTTGAGGTGAATACAAAATCCTCACATCTTCTCTCAGTTACTGCTCTGCGTAACTGTAGCAGTGCTTTTGAAGCATATTTACAATCAGCACATAGTCATCGAATGAAAACATAATTGAGTGCGCGCATCTTGACTTTGTCATGAAGCTGACAAAGCAGACAGTTTAGTCAATGTGGGGTCCCTCTATTTACAATAACTTTCTTTAGCAGTCACTGGGTACCTGGACACACAGACCGCGAGGTAAGTCTGTGGAGTGACGAGAGGCCAATAGTACCTGAGTAAAAACGTAGACTGACGTCCAAGCCAAACCTCTCTCACTTCATTATTGCAGGGTTCCAGCTTCCTTCCAGTGGAAAGCCATTACAAATAAACAATAACAAACAAGCTTCTACTTCTTTCTTGTCACCATTGCTAGACAAATGTTTATGGATCAGCAAGGAGACGAAAAATGCGTCCTTTTGAAGGTTTTCAACGCAAGGCTATTGTAATTTGTCCCACGGACGAGGATTTAAAAGAACGAACATTAAAGCAAACCAATGAGCAGGGGAAGGATGTGCCCGATCATGCTGTGTTAGAAATGAAAGGTAGGAATGCTGTGGAAACAATAAATAAAACACCAGATCTACTTTTTTACTTTTTTTCTATGTGTTGTCTCTAAAATCAAACTTGGAAGATGCCCCCTCCCCCCTTCCCTCATCATAGCCTTTGGCCAGATATCAGACCTGGATATTTTTAAAAAAGTCAACATGAATTTGATTCTTATTTTTTGCCCTGTATCTACCACTTGCCATTCAGTTACTTCTGATGCCCTGCAAACTGAGATTTCGGCTTTGTGATAGTAGAACCAATACTGCGCAATTGGCTTCCATGAAACGAACGTTTCCAAATGACACATTTACAAGCAGTGACATGCATATGTGTCTGTAAGTTAATTTGTAACACTCTTACATCAGCTGTCCTTGGTTTGCAGAGCTGTTTCCTCTTCTCACCAACTTTTTAGTTGTCCTTTGTCCCCCTCCCCACCTCTACTGAAGTCTCCCTCCTCTCCTGTGTCTGTTTAAACAAATGTTTCCTCCATGTTCCCCTGGAGGTAATTTTTGTTCCCTTTACCCTACCATCTGCCTCATTATCTGCTCTTAGTTTCTCTGACGTACTTTTCCCCTGTACAATAGTAATTAGTTTTCATTTTGTCTTCCGGTGGTGTGGCTGCTTCGGTCTTCACTACAACCCCCTACCCCTCTTTCTCTCTCTCCCATCCTTTTTTTTGCTGGATGGGCTGTCTCTTTCCTCTCCTGTGGTCATCACTGCCACTCTTGAAGCCAACTTTACTCTCCCTGAGCCTTGCGACTTCCTGGAAGCCGTGACGTACGCTGAGCTGCAGCGTGACGAGGCTGAAAAGTTGATGAAGCAGTACAATGAGGAGGGCCGCAAAGCTGGCCCACCCCCTGAGAAACGCTTCGATAACAGGTCTGGTGGGTTCCGTGGCCGCGGAGGTGGTAGCTTCCAGCGGTATGACAACCGTGATGGAGCTCGTGGTGGCTACCAGAACCGCAGTGGAGATGGAGGCAGTGGATACAGAGGAGGTAAGAACTCTTAAATATTATTTATTTTTTGATAATTTCAAGCTAGAAAGTTGGAACATTCAGGTTAAAATATGTTTCTGAACGCTTAATGATCTCAGCTTAACAAATGTTGCGCCTGCTTTCTTCCTTTGGCTTTTACATTGGCACAACATTTTTGCAAAACAAAATTATTCAATAAATTTCTGAGGATATTTAATCTTTTTGTGTTTTACAGGCTACAATCGTGGCAGCTATAACCAGAGCAGGTGGGGCAACAGCTACCGTGACGGAGGCTCTGATGCACGAAGTGGATATAACCGCAGTCAGCAGTCAGGGGGAAGCTACAGAACCGCATCCCCTTACAACAAAGGAGGATACAACCAGGTACTTAATACGATTCATTTATGCATAAAACACCATAAATTATAAAATGGAGGAAAAAATTATATCATTGTATTCTTCTTCACCCTCAGGGCTACAGCCAGAGCTACAATCAAGGGTACAACCAGGGAAGCTACAACCAGAATTACTACAGCAACTACAGTCAGTACCCAGGATACAGTCAGAGCTACAGCCAGACACCTGCCACTGGTCAGACGTACAACCACCACCAGCAGCAGCAACCACAGCAGCAACCACAACAGCAGCCACAGCAGAACTACAACCAGCAGTATCAGCAGGTACCACTAACGTCCATTTTATTGTTCTTTGAAGTCGGGCCGTTACTTTAATAGAGCTCAGTGGCAGAAATCCTAATGAATTCACTTTAGTAGTAATAGATCTGATGGTGGCCGAGTTTTATCCAAAGTTTTCACTGTAGAAAAACTGAATCACAAAGTTTACAACTTTAAAAACGGTGTTCAGCCTTTTTTTTTTTTTTTTCTCCACCTTTAAGGCTTTGGGAAGGGTTTAATGACGATGATGATGAAGTATCTCAAACTTGTAAACATACTTTTAACTCCTCTAAATGCTTCTTGCTTTGATTTACAGTATGCTCAGCAGTGGCAGCAGTACTACCAGAATCAGAACCAGTGGAATCAATATTACAGCCAGTATGGCAGCTATCCTGGACAAGGCAGCCAAGGCTCATCTTCTGGTTCCCAGTAGCTTCCCTCCTGCATCTGTACCTGCATCCACCTGTGTCCTGAACACCTCTGATAACTGCAGAAGATTGATTTTTGTACAGTCCCACATTGTGTCTCCAACCATAACATCCATCTGATTTAACACAGTAGCCTTCATTTGCCACCAATCAGTGTACACCTAAATTACATACAGTTTGATGTCTTTTCATTATTTTTACTGAATTAAGTCTTATTCTAAGCAGTGACCGTGAAGTGGTAGATGATAGGTATCAAGACATTTAATGAATGTTATTGATAATGCATTCAGTGTGGATGTATGAAATCCACATTTACTACAGATTGAAGAGGTAATTGTACATTTCATAGTGTGAAGAAGGCAGGAAAAGTACAGCAAACCCTGAATACTTTTGCTTGCTTTGAGAAGAACAAAATGCATGCTTTTTACATCCATGACCCTGTCCTGTCTTGCTTTTTAATTTTCAGTTACCGATTTTACATTTTATTTACTGCAATAGACACCAAGCATTATGAAACACATTTTTTAAATAGGTGTTGATGCTGTAGTATTTAATCCAGTCTTTGATTGAGAAAAATATTTTGCCACTCTTGTTGACTAGTTCTATGTGCAGGGTTTTTTTTTTGTTTTTTTTTCCATCCCTTTGTGATTGCGCATTTTGTCTTGTAGTTTAATCCTGTTCTTTTCAAACCATTTGTTTTCTACCTGAAAATGAAAATCAGATTTTGATCAGTTATGCAAACTGTCTTCTTGTCTTTATACAATAAATGCAGTTGTATATGCCTGTAGTTGTTAATGTCCTTTTTTTCCCCCCTTCAGTGAAGTCAGACACAACACATACTGTCTTAATAATCATTGATATGTTTTTCAACTTCTTTTTTCCCAACAATTGTAAATCATGGACATAACAAAAGGAAGCGTTTAGCTAAAAATCATACGCCAAGTTTGGACCATATGCATGTGCAGTCATAAACATTGGGAAGGAAATGAACATTTGAAGTTGTAGTCATGATGGCCGATTAGGCTTAACAAGCTCCTTTTGCTATTCAAGTGGACAATATAGATGATGAAGTTTCAATAACAAATACTTTGTGATTTTTAACTAACCTTTTCTGACAGCTTAATTGAGTAAAAAACATATGAAATCCAATATTGCCATTATAGAATTTGATGTGCAAAACTCTATTACCAACTGGGCTAACAGATGCTAAGGTAAAACTCAATAATATAACTTTTTGACACATGATAAATTGATACATTAGCTGTTTGTATATGAAGTATCCAATCGACAGCCAAATAAATAACAGTTAAAATAGTTTTCCATTCTTTCCAAATTGACGAGTTGTCATATAGCTGCCAGTGTTAAAATTAACCACAGTTTTGTTGAGGTTAGTGTTAATTTCCTACCCTGCATGTGTATATATTGTATGATCAGGAAAAGCCTGCCTATAGGTTGGCATAAATTAGGAAGTAAGGTGGTTTAGCACCAGAAAACCAAGGCACCAGTTCAAAACAATACGAGGTGTTCCTCAGTAGGAAAATCCATGTTTCTGAGCCTGATAACCAATAAAATAGGAGTGACAAAGATCAAATGAAAAACATCACACAACCATGCTTGAAACACAAATGTGTCCTTTGCTGGCCTTCTAAAATAAGTGGCCAGTAAATAGTATCAGTTCAACACGAGTCAGACACGGCTTTGTCCAAAAAATGTGTTTGTGTCTGTGCTTTGTCCATGTGGGGAAATGAGTGCTCAGTCTGGCTCCCTGCTTTTGTCTTTGTACAGATGCAGCTCCTCCATCTTCTCCTGCAGGAAGGAAACAGGCATGGAGCAGCGGGTTCTGTGTGGTAGAGTGCTGACCTGAAAAACAAATGTCAAATTAATCATAAAGAAACTAGTCACTGTTTGTTTTTTCTCATTTCACAAAATCTTGCAAAGTGTTTTAAACTGCACTTGTAATGCTTTAACTCCGAAAGTAGTACCTAAAATATGAGGTCGTAAAGTCTCAGCAGTCAGATGGACAAGCTGGACACAAATTATTTTGCTGTTTTATAACAACGTGCATGAAAACGACAGTAGAGGGAGTCATTTAAAGTTGTACATATCCAAGCTCACAGTATTCTTAATTGAGTTATCATTTTGTACTGTGTCTGGTAGCAACTCAGTTTTTAATCTTAAATGAATCATTGCTGGAATATTTTATTGTGCAGAGGGATATTGATATTTGCTCATTTTATGTAATCATGGCATTTTCGACATAAAAACAGGATAACAGAGAAGAAAAGGTTAAGAAACCCTTCCTTTCTGAATAATCACTTTGCAGGAACTTGCACCATTTCTCACCTTTCTCAGTGATGGACGAGAGTGAAGGTGGTTTCCCTTTTTGTCCTTCTTCTCAGGTGTCCAAATTCCAGGATCCGTCTGAGTGGAGCGGTCCGACAGTACTGATTCACTGGTGTTACTTTTCCAGTCCAATGTACCCTTGTGGTGCTCTGTTTCATTACTCGGGGGAAAAACAAAGGTCTCCTCTTCTGAACCTGACAAAAATAAATAAATAAATGAATAAATAATTAATTAAGTTTAGAGACTTTTTACTGACAGAGAACAATGTGTGCTCTGCGGACTGTATATGAAGAAGAAAGGACGCACTCCAGCTGTTGCCCTTGGTTCTTAAATCAGGTGCGGGGGTGCATGGACAGGACCCGGTCGTGTTTTTGTGTTTTTTCAAGCACTCAATTCCCACCAGATCTCTACAGTGTCTGTGGCAGTTTATCCCACAGTCTGGAACACAGAGAAAATGTTGAGCTTTTGAAGCACTACCACTTTAAGGATTCGTTCACTCAGATTACAAAAACATTTGTGGATTATCCAGAGTAATCAGACCATTGTTTCTGGAACAACATAGCCTATTTCAGTTTTGACGTGTAATTTTGTAATGCTTTTAGCGCTACAAACTAAATTACTTCAATAGCAGATGAAATGTCAAGAAGCCACATGTTCAGAGAATTGTCCTCTTAAACTCTGTCTTTTTCTATTGGGCAAATTCTTGCTCAGATCAAGCTGATTACTCTTGACAGTTGATTAAAGGTTAAGATCTGTGATCTTAGAGGTTTATTTTTGTGTTTCTGAGCCTACCTTTACAGTGGTAGCCCTGTTTGGTGACACCCCATAGCTGCAAGATATGAAAAATTACAATTTGACTAAATTTCTACAAAACCCAAAAGAACAAGAAGAAAGAAAGAAACAAAAAACAACAAACAAAGCTAATGACACTCACAAAGCCTCTACATATATCACAGAATGTTGGTCGTTTGTATGTGGTTTCATGGAAGTTATGCGCGTCATTGAAGTTGTACCCCAACTTGGCACATACGGACATTCCCCTCATGAAGTAAGAGGTGATTTCTTCACGGCTGATTTGTCCCTCCCTAGGCAGAAAATTTTCCAAAGTACAACATAGATGTAAGTAAGTTGTCCTTTCTCTGATTTGCATTTAGGTCATGACAAGAGGCCCGTGTGTGAGCTGCAGCTTCCTCACCTGTCAGTTTCTTGAGTACAGAAGGAGAAGGGGAAGTTGGCTGCTATTTTTTCAAATTCCTCCAGTGAAATGTAGCCATCCTGATTGTGGTCATAATTCTTCATTATGGACTGCAGGGGGCAACAGAGCGATCAGATATTTAGTTCCACTTGTCAAGGAACAGTTTGCTAGTTCTGCTTTAGGCTGCCAAGTAATAAGGAAGTGAGAGACAGCAGGTTGTTGCAGAGTCACATACTCACATCCACCATCTGTTTGACGTGTTTAGATATGGTGTCAGGGTCGAGCCTGGGGGTGACTCCCGAACCCCACTCTGCCACTACTGGGGGTTTAACTGGAGCTACAGGCTGTGGACAAACAGATGCAGCAATGAGACACAAAGACTGTCAGACAAGCAAGAAAGCACACACCCACCACATAATACACTTCCCTAACGTACAGCGCTTTGATGTGGCTAACTTTGATGTATTTAAGCACTGCGTCTCTGCTTTTGTTTTGAAGAACATGTTACACCCACAGAAAGTGCACAAATGTCCACCCGCTTATAAGAAGAGGTTGAAGTAAGTGTGAACCTGTGTACCGTTACAAAGAGCATTGTTCACTTCAGCTCTACTGACCTGAACCTTGGGGTTCTTGGGTTCCTTGGCATATGAGAGTTCATATATCTCATCCTCAGTGTAGTATAAATCTAGGGAGAGCTGAAACATTAACACAGAACAGAATTTTAGATGTTTGTGACTTTGTGCTATCTAACTTTGTAAAAATCCCCATCTAGTTTCTTGTTCTAGTACCGTGAGCAGATGCAGCAGGTCTTTGTTGGCCTCAAAGGGTGGTGTACAGCTGTGGAGGGCCAGCAGGTCGTTAATGTTGCTATAGAGGTGCTGCAGCTTGCTCAGGTTGATCTTTTCCTCATCTATGTAGTCCGGCAAGGCCTCATTCAGCGAGATCAGATCCTTTAGATGGACACCCAAAATGGGAACCTTGAAGCCGGTGCACTCATTGTAAACCCGACGGTAGTTGCTGTAATTACTCCGCGACGAGAGCAGCTCTGTCATTTCACTGAGAGCCTGGCAGAAAATAAAGATTGACAAATGGTGATTAAAAAATATATGTTTTTAAAATATTGAATTAAGCCTTTTTTTTGTTTAAGTGGCAAACAGTGAATCGTCTAAGGGTAATCTAAGATATGGCAAACCTATGCACACGTTTGTCCAGTTTGTCTAGAAACAGCTGGCTAGCTGTGATGAGACCATACAGCTAAAAATGTAAAAATCTATAAAAATCTTGTCAGGATATGACAAAGCAACCCCAAGAGGGCAGTTGAAGGTGTTGTCCCACACAGGAAAACAAGAGGTAAAAATGTGATGTGTACCAAACACTTCTCTGAGTTAATGTTACGCCCCAAAACATTCTTCCTCATACGTACAGTAAGTTTAATCGATGTGTAGGACATGCAAAAATCAGTTTTTGAATGCCACCGTATCTAACAAAGCATAAAGAATTACCAGAAACACCACTTACTGGGTTAGCAGGTGAAGAAACAGACATTACAATGATTAAGCAAAGCAATGTCTAAACATTCACACCCTTGTGGCGTGACAGGCACTAACACTGACTCATGATTACACGCAATATTTAAAATACCTTAGTGACATCAGGAGGCAGCAGGTTAGAAGTGTCTTTGAGGCGGGAGATTGAACTGTGACAGAGGCCTCCAGTTACGGCCATGAGAGTGTTAAAGTTTTGCAGAGATCGAAGTTTCTAAAGGGAAAAAAGCATAAGAAATAACTGTAAATTAGAAAATGTGCACCTGAAACAGTAGACCTCTTGGCAGCCAAACCAAAATGCGTCTTAGCTCTTTTCTCCAGTTCTTGTGATGTTTCCTCCCCAGGTACTTTACCTGAGCCACATGAATGAACTTGGTGAAGACCTGGGCTCTCTGCTGGGCTGTGTGTCTGCTAAGAATCATCAGCTGGACCCACTGGGAGACTCCATTACACATCATCACTGAACGCTCCAAAGCAGGATTGTCCCGGACTGAACCTCGTACTACATAACTGCGGTAGTCCAAGAACTGTCCGATTAGAAAAGAGTTCAAGCAATAAAGGTTATTCATAAAAATAAAGCAATATTTTAGCCTCTGATTGTGACCTCAGAGTAAAAGAAAAAGTTGTGGCACAACTTTGCAATTTCACAAACCATCTGGAACATCTGGAGGGAGCCCGATTGTCAGTAAAACCAAAAGATACGGTGACCACTATCCACTGTTTGGCACCATTTACTAATACTTTGTAAAGGGACTGAGATGTAGGTACTATTAGGTGAATTGATACACTGAAACCATTTCCCATAAAGTGTTCACACTTCCTATTGAAAGTTAGAAATGCCATCAACTACAGTGCAAGTTACACAACAGGATTACTCAGAATGTGGCAGAAAAACTTATTCTTACAAGTAACATATTACTGATAGTGTGATTAAAACAAAATGACCAATGTTCATGGGAAGTGTCACCATTTAAACTGTCTGTCAAAAATACTGTGAACCTTTAACATTTTTACAGTATAATATTTTTACTTTAACATACTTCATGCTCAGCTGTGTCTAGAATGAATGAAAATGCCATTAAACTACACTGTTTAGCAAAAAAACTCAAATGCTGACAAAGAATGATTAACTAAAGAGCTTTAGCTTGAATCTTAGATCATTTTATGTTTTATCCATTAATTTTGCTACTAGCTTATAATAACATTTTTACTAGAGGACTAATTATCATAACCACATAATGTACTGCTACTAATAATAATACCAAAAGTAAAACTTGTCTATGCATATTCATCAACTCTGAGTGCTTATTTCAGGACTAGGAACATCTCTGTGAGTCATGGCAACATGATGGTGTCTCATCGGGTGAAAAATTTAAGAAATAGGGAGAAGTTGTTTGGTGAACTTACTGATACATTACAGAAGTTCTTAAACTCAAGGTAGCTGAGATGCTCAGCCATCTCGTCTGGCTCCATGTGATCGAATATTAAAGATACCTTCCTCTTCTTCACAGAAGGTGAGGGTGCCTGTGATATGTTCAGGTGAGGGCTTCTAGGAAAGGGAAGCCAGGCAACAGGACAAAAATAGTCATTCTATTTATAGAATTGTTCATTGTTTATATATATATTTTTAACTGTTTTTAGACATATTTATATATATGCAGTTTTTTCAGGGTACAACGGTAAATCAAACAGAAACATGACTCACAAGCAGGAGTTTTCAATGAGCTGCGAGTGTTTCTCCTCTCCATCTGACCGGACCAGTGCCCACAGGTCCCCCATGGTCTGTTCAAGGTGGGGGTCCACCTCAAATACCGCTGGGAACTGGCTGATCCACTGCCTTGCCACAAAGCAAAACACAAAACATGTTTACTACTCGCAAATAGAGCAGGATAACCAGTTCCGTCACACTCCATCATTCAACGGTCTTGAGTGTCCTTACTCACCTGGCAAGGTGGCGGATCTGTGTCCGCCTGAGTCCTCTCTTGTCGGAGGGACAGTCCTTATAAGTAAGAATAATAGTCAAGGATCTAAACACACTGTGCAAATTATTCCAAACAGTAGGGATATATACTTGAAATCTGCTTTGCAAACATGGAGTGCAAAACAAAGCCATGCTTGTTTCCTGATCTGATTAATTAACATGGGCATGTGATTGGGAGCAGTGCACCAGTGGAACCAGAGTATTACACTGAGTGGCAGTGGAGGATATAGAGTGAGAAGTTTCTGGGCAAATGCCTCAGATGGCACAACCCAGCTGTGCATCATCAGGGTCATGTGGACCAACTGGGTCCCTCTTGGGCTGGAAGTCTTGCCCTCTGAATCTGCAAGCAAAATGGAGCAGTGGATTCACAGGAGGAGGATTAATGTGATTAAAAACAACAAACAGTGCAATAGGCAATGAGTTTATGTTACACCAAGCAGCTCAGGTAGAATGGAGATTTCAGACTTTCTCCAGGTATGCCTGTTTTATCAACAGAAATATATATTAATTATAATTTAAAGGTTCAGTACAACCAAACTACCTAGTTTTATTTTATCCTAACATTTCCCTAGGAAAGCTTTATTTTATGCCAGTTAACTAGATCATTATTTTGAGTTTAACAGTTGATATCCAAAAGGACCTGCAACTTATCTTCATTTGATACCAAAACATGTATTTGTGTAATTTTAATGAACTGACTGATACACCAACAGAGGAGGCGATAGAGAGATTTGTATAGTTTAACATTGCATGGGAATGACTGGCTAGCTTCTGTAACCCAACAGAACAAAGCTTGATTGTATGAGACTGCTCTTTGTCTCTCTCCATCCCACCCTGTCAGTTTCTCTCACCCCCACCCCCCACACTTTCCCTCATCCCTCAATTATATAACCTTGTTGTTGTTAAAGTGTAAAACCACATGGCAAACAGAGACTGACCAAAGCAGTTTAGGCAGCGCTGTATGAGGTCATCCAGGCTGGCAGCACTGGCACTGGGAGCAGAACTGGGGCTCTGCAGGGCCCGGGTGATGTCCTGAGGACTGGGACATGTATTCCTCCTCCGGTGGACCAGCTTTTTGCCCTTCAGCACACCAGGACTCTCCACATTGGACTTCCTAAGAAAGTGAGACAGACAGAAAGGCAGATAGACAGAGTGAAAGCGAGAGCAAGAGAGGGAGAGAAAAGGGGAGCATAAGTAGCCTAAAAAAGTAGAACAATGTGTGACGAGATAGTTCAAGCCAGCATTAGAGGAAACACAGCTCCCCACATCTGATAAGCTCTGCTACAGCTCTGCTGCTGTCTGAGCCATCACGCACAAGCAGACTAACTGCACGCAACAGCTCAGACGTTTCTCTAAATTTGTCAAATAGGTAAAAGACTTGGAGCAGTGGGGGACTTTTCATTACAGACATTAGATAGGTGGCCAGTCGTGTCACACATTTAAATGTTGTACTGTATTTTTACTCCTGTGCTTTTAGAAACTTTATAAGAAGTAGTTTTGATGGGTTTTTGTTTTTTTTTTCTTTAACCGCAGGTGCTAATGGTGACATAGGCCAGAGCAATTTTTATTTTTAAACTCCTATTAATGTCACGGAAAATCTGGAACAGACAATATGAGAGATTAAATAAGGCACAGTGACTGCTATAAGTCCTTATGTTTTTGATAAGTGCTACTGAAGTTACAAAAAAATCTAGAAGTCTGAAAAAGTAAAACATTAAAACATATTTGGATGCTGTTAGTATAAAAATACATCACCCATCAGTGTTCATAAGACACTGAAATTATGCTTTCTTGTTGTCGAATACAAAATAGATTTACCACATCTCACAAGTAAACCAGGCAAGAACGGAAGATCTCTCTTTGATTCACCTCGCAGCCTATAGATACAGTATGTAACCACAAGACCCATTTGTTTTAGTAATCATACACTGATGACTGGTGTCCTGCTACTGATGTGGCAGAACGTTGATGCTAATTTTCCCTTTTTTGGCCTTCAATGGAAGTTTGCAACTGAGGAGAATCCAGCCTAGTCATAGCATATAGGCCATCCCTTTGTGCATACTTTACGCTGAAGCTGGACTGATGCTGAGTGCGAGTAGGGTGACAAAAATAACTTTTTAGACAACAAAGATAAGGGAGAGATACTACATTTTATGCTTAAACACAACAGTTTTCTGTTTCATGATTATGTTGATGCTTCCTCTTCAGATCAGTGGCTCGGTTGTGCAATATCTGACCGTGTTTCACAATAGCCAGTGAAATTCTTAACTTTTTTATTGGTTTCTATTCTTTGCTTTTTCATCTACATTTTAACTGGTATAGTTACCTCAGTTTTGCAAGAGACTTAAGAGAAGTCTAGATCCACAATTACCAAACATTAATGAAACTACATTTTGCAACAAACCTGCCCATTAAGAGTGTCTGTCATTTTTTTAAAAGCTTTGTGTTGCACTTAAGACATTTTGTACTCATGCATCTGAGCAAACACTGAGTAGTATGTAACCAATATGAAACTGTCAGTCTATACTGCAGATAATATGATGAAATTGCCAGGAAACAACTGTGAGTTCAGAGAACTGGTGACAAGTTCCCTGAATGACCAGACCTACATCCCCTTCTCTTAACCTAAGCACTCAGCTTATTTCCCCAACCCACTCACCACATGGGTACATTCTCATATAGTTTATGCATTACTAAGCATACACCTGCACCCACTGTCCAGACACTCAAAAAAATATTAAATGGCAGAACACTTATAGATACACAGGAACATGTGGTGACATTCACTTATCTATTTATACCACAAGCTGCCTGTACGTGCTGTTCCATCTAGTCATCACGCAACATATTTCGCTCACAGAGACATCTAGACTCAAAACATTAGGGGGATGTCAGTGATGAACCAGTCTCCATCTCTCTTCTTCCTCGTACTCAGGCTCCAGGTGGCTGGTTTGGAAACCTGCTGGGCAACAAAGATCTGCCTCTCGTGCTCCTCCCCTCTGCCTCATTACACAGTCTGGCTACTGAATTCAAAACACTGACATTAACAGCACAGCATGCACCATTGTGAACTAATATATTTTAAGGAGAGGAAAGCTTGTGAAATCAAGATGCCTCTGTCATTTTATCTATACTTAGCTGCCTTTTAGGTTTATACAAAGGTGTACTGTGAAACTTATATCTCATGCTGGATAAAGTCTTTGCTTTAAGTTGTTACATTCTGTAGAGACTGTGAAGTCCATCGATTAAAAAACAATGCAATTTGTGATTTTGACTATACAGATAACACTGACTTAAAAGTATGAACAACGTATTACCTGACCCAGATTGAAAATGAACCAATAATCCCCTAATTCATTAACAGTCTCAATAAATTATGACAATACCTATTCTATGTTCTCAAGTGTTTCAAAGTCTGTCATTTCTTTTACATGTTTGGATTGAAGTATGTACACTAATTTTGTAAATTTAAAAACAAAACTCAGTGGTTTTCTAATCTCAATGTCCTTTGCAACATATCACCTTTCTCTTTAACTCAGTGAATTCACCTGCTGTCAAAGCACTTGCACATACGTGAGACACGGCAACTACAAACAGAAATGCTGACGGGGAAATGTTGTTGATGTCATAACGTTATTCAGGGAATTTCCCCCGAGTGCTGAGTAGGTAACACAGAAAACATCAGTCAAAGATATGTTGTCTGTGTAGTGACACTGACCACCTTCAAAGACAGAGAGCTATTTGAAAATAGAGTGTAGTGGATATGGATGCAAATTAGAACACAGTTACTGTTTGGGAATTTGCATTGACTTTTTCCAAAGCATAGGGCAACTTGCATAAAAAGAACTCCCTTTATTTAGCAGGTCATCTATAGGAACACCTTTTGTGTTGAAAAAAAAAATCCTTGTGCGCATGACATGACATGACGTACTTATTAACTTGGATCCTGCTCCATTGCATCACTGACTCGTTTTTTAGGAAGACCTTCCATTCCTCATTTTCCTCACCAACTCCTACTTTGCTCACTTTTTTCCTCTTCCTTCATCCTTGTTCTATTCATTCCATTCAGGAAACAGCTTCTCCTTTTCTCTCTGGAAATCCCCCTCACTCTCTTTCCCATCTGTGTTGAGACTCCTGGCTAAAGATCCAGTAACCCCCTCCCCTTGCTCCTGCTCTTGCTCTCACACTGGCGGGGGGATATGCAAATTCCTCTCTTTCTTTCCTTAATTGATTAATTGAACCCCAGGCCCTTTGAAGGCCTTGTTTGTGTACTGCTCTTTTCCCCTGCTCTCCCCTCTCCCAACCCATGTTCTTGTTCCCCTCTGCATCAAGAGGATGCATCTTCTGCAAGGAGCTATTGACCCCCCCTCAGTACGGTATATAGTGCAATCATATAGTCCTGTGCAAAAGTTTTGAGACATCCCCAAATTCTTTATATTTTGCTAGGAAAATGTGAGCTAGGGGCAGCCATTCACTAAAACATTCAAGTGTGTGTGGAGATACAGTGTAGAAACACTGTTTTTTCAATTATAATGAGTAGGCAAGCTTTCCTGTAATTCCTTTAAATAGTCCTCAGGAAGAGGTCACGCAGCCTCTTCAAGAACATTCAAAGTTCATTTTTGGATGCTGGCTGCCTTTTGTTCTGTTCTCTGTCAAGATCTTCCAATGCTCCCTCAATAATGTTGCGCTCTGAGCTCTGGGGAGGCCAATCCATGACCTATAGTGTTCTGTTATGTGCTTTCAATCCAGGTATGTTTTTAATGAATTGGCAGTGTGTTTGGGATCATTGTCACATTGAAAAATGAAACACCTGATATTCAGATGCTTTGCATGCTCAATCAAAATCTGACAGTACTTTTGTGTATTAAAAAGTCATTAATGGCAAGACCTCCAACACCACTACCAGAAAGGCAGCGTCACACCATGACAGAGCCGCCACTGTGTTTTACAGATGGCTATAGACACTGACTGTTGTACCTCTCTCCTGACCTTCTCTGTGAATACTGAGGACAATTTGAACCAGAATTTTCAAATGTGGATTCATGATTTCATAAGACCTGCTTCAGCTAATTTTCACTCCAGTTCCTGTGTAATTTGGCCTGTTCTCCCTGTTTCCTTCCATAAGAATAGTGTCTTGAAAGCCACCCTTCCACTGAGACCATTTCTGATGAACCTTTAGCAGATAGTAGCTTGACTGACTGAAGGGTGAGATGTGTTTCTCATGTCCTGTATCACATCTTTGAAAATTCTTCTTCCTATTTCTTAAGGACTTGACATTTAGATAATGTTTATCTGCTGTAGATAGTTTGCTAGTCCTGGTACTTTTTCTTTTGTCCTCCATTTGTCATAATTTCTAAGCACACATTGCAACCAATCCAATGCCAATCCATGCCATTTTTTTACTAGGTCTTTGGGAATCAAGCACAAATACTATATTATGTGTGTCAAAGTTCAACTAAAGAAACGGGAATAAATGATGAGGTGACAGGCTGCTAATAGGAAAATGGCTAAATATACAATTTAAAATGGATTCATTCCTTGGGTTATGTGCATTTTTTATACTTGAATGATTCATAGGTTGGTGTTAAGTGGCTTAATGAAGAAATAACAATAACAAAAAACAGAACAAAATATTCCCCTGAAAATGTTCAGGTAAAAGACAGCCAATATCCAAAAAAACCCCAAAATGCTGAAAGACCCTTAGGACGCTGTTCAAGAGCACTTTACAGTTACAAGAAAGTCTGGCTGTTTGGAAGCAAAATATCAAGAAATAAGGAGTGGCTCAAGACTTTTACTCAGTACTGTACCTGTTCAACTAAGCACTACACTATGTTCTCTCCCATTTTTGGAAATTCTCTCTCTGGTAAAAAACAGATGTATATTTAACCTATAACAATAATTCTAATGTGACTTACTTCCCTAATTTCCACTATTGCAATTTAGTTCCACGTTGAGTTTGTTGCATGCTTCTCTTTGGGGTTTTTTAGAGATTTTACAAAGATTTCTACGTTTCAGGAACGTGTTATTTATTTTCTTACATACTGTTAAACTCATATGCATAACTGATTAAAATCCAATGCTGACCTTATGTGACTGTTCTAGAAAGCCCTGCCACTGAAGGGGAAACTCTATACCCTCAAAGTCAGGTAACTAATTGGACAAAACTCACATTTGGCTACCTCAACATTTAACATACAACCCTTCATTCCAGGTAATCTGATAAGATCTGTGGTCACAACTGCAGCAGTAAAAAAGTGCCTCTGAAAACACAAACATATAGGTTCTCTGCTGTATCTAAAATCTAATGCAAAAAACGTCACTGCACTGACGTGAAAAAGGAGATTACTGGACAGAACAGAAAAGCAGAACACATTTCCATGGAAAGGCAAGCAGGCAGCTCTCCACAGGCACGCACAACTGTTGAATGTTGGCTCTCACTTGTGTGCAGTACACACAAATAATTTGAGAAGTTGATAGTCTTCACTGATATGCAGGTCAAAACATTAGCTGCAGCCTTTATTTTAACCCAAAGCCTCCATGTGCACAGTGTTGAATATGACAATAAATGGCAGAAGAGGCATACACTAGATGCAGAAATAAATGTCCTTGTTTCTCTTTGACTTTGTCAAGAGCCTTTGCACAAACCACACCACATCTCAGTTACAACCTCAATGTTCACACATCACTGCTGCACTCAAAACACTTGCTGCTGACACATACTTAGACTTACACTTGTTAAGAAACTGAGGTGCAAATGGTTCTGAGCGCAGCAAACTCTTAGTTTTAACGCACTGTCTCTTTTTTCTTATTTAATTACCTTTTGTTCTTGTTCATTGCAGAGTTCTTCTCCTCAGCAACACTCCTCCTCCACTGGTGATCCGTACAGGCATTTGAGCACGTCTCTACAGCTCCATGGTTGGCCTTGCTCCTCCTTTATCTCCTCTGTGTCCTCTATGTGTTACTGTGCACTGGACAGCAAGAGCAGGCACAGCAGGGAGGGCTGCTAGAGGTCGAAGGCTGCTCACCTATACTCATCGACTAAACTCCGCGCCTAAGTCCTGCTTATCAAACAACTCTATGAGTGAGTTAACCTCCTTCTCGCTTTATCTGTCAACCACAAATCAGTAACAAAACAGACTTCATGCCTCCATTTCCTGCAACAAAGCAGACATGCCAAGACAAAATGCCCCAAAGAAGCCTCGAAGTAGAGTGCAAAAACTCGCAACAGTCATTCACTCGTCCCCTCAACATAAACAAGTCAGCATCTTAAATGGAGGAACTGGCTCTGATAGATAGGGGAACTCACATCAGTTTCTGTGTGTGTGCTTGTGTGTGTTTGTGTGTGTGTGTGGCCGTGTGCAAGGGGGAGGGGAGAGCGAGTGAGAGAGAGAGAGTTAGAATTGTGAACACAAATGGAGTACCAATAGAGGAAGGAGGAGGAGAGTTAGAGAGAGATAGTGATGAGCAATCATATGAGCATCAGTGTACTTCAAGAGGGGAACTCTCGGGTTCTTTTTAAGTGTCAACACAGGAAAAAAAAAATAGGCCACACCTTAAAGCCTCTTTCTGATACAGTTTTCTGTGTCACTATCAAATCCTGGCAAAAAAATTAAGTTACTAAGGAGGAATCATCAAGGGGCTGGTGACACTGTTGAAACCGGACACGTGTCTCCCCACTGGATCTCCAGGGTCCCCCACATCACGTCTATCTTCCTGATTTCTCCCTTTTCTTCTTTTTTTAAACTGCCGCTGTCATTTCTCAGGGTAGCAAGTGATTACACAGGGAGGTAGTGTTTGTGCTTGTGAATGTCGCTGTGCAGCTGGACAGGGAGGCTCAAAGGAATCCTTGTTTTAACACCCCAGGAGGAAGAGGCAACCAAACAGGGGACATTAATGTCCCCAAGTCTGCAGAGGTGGCTTCTTTGCTGCAGGAAGCTGAGTGGCTGGCAGAGACAGTGAGTGGGCGACACGGCATTCAAAAGCAAAGAGAGATGCACAGGGCTCCCGCAGACCTTGCATGCCAAGTCAAAAACACCTAACATGCTTTTGGATTTCGCTGAGAAGTTAGATTATTGAAGAGCTCCAGGGGAGTTCATGCACATGTTGCAGAAAGACACAACACGCCATTTCCGGACAATGTGGTAAACTTACTGTAATCTTAAGCAATGCTTCTTTAAAACAGGAAGCGCCACTCAGCTGGTGAAGAACATTGGACAAAAGAACAGCTAGTGCCATTTTACTATAACTCAACATGCTGGCACGGCGACGTTACCTGCAGGACATCCAGTGCGAGTTTTAAAGCCCCCATAAGACTTTTGTCGTAACCACTGCGTATATTTTTATATATTTTTTGTATCTATTATGTTTGCAAAGTACATATTTTGAAAATATACAGCAAAAACACCAAACGTGATGCTTACAGTCTACAGAGCAGCCGTCCTGTTACGTGGAAGAACTGAAAGTTTCATTACTTCACGTTTGCAGGGGATTCCTCCCTTTGCTTTAACCAGGTTTCAATAAATCAGTAAAATAACTCCATTTGAGTTAATTAATCAATTCCTTTAAACAACACCTACCTTAATTTAACTGTAATACTGTCATGACCTCTAATATATATTGTTAATTAATTATTTAGCTTGAGAGACACCTGTAAAGCCTTGTCCCATCAGTTCTCTGTATTATATTGCCCCCTTCAGGCGTACCGCAGCAACTGCACATAAAGCCAGCACGATTCGTGAGTTGGCAGAAAACGGGAGTCAGCAGGTTACTTCTGAATCAAGACTCATACTCCCAGAATTCATGTTAGTTCCGCCTCAGTGGCGTATTGCCTTCTTCTCCGCCTCTTTTCCTCCTGCTCTCCGTTATCCGCTGGAAGGAGTTGTGTCCCGGCGAGCAGCGTCCTGAAACAGCTTTTCCGCTGCCAGCTGCGGTTGCAGTGGGAGATGGATGAGAAAGAAAGCATGCTCAAGGATGCCAGATGGAGACAGGGGAGGTAGGGATGTGTGCATGAGCACAGTGTCTGAAGGCTGGTCACCGTTGCTGTGAGAGTGTGATGCGCTTTTCTACCCCCCAGCACTCAGACTTCCAGATTTATTGTCTGGTGCATCCCTGCTGCCTGTCAGGAGGGGTGTGCCACGGACGCTCCTGCAGATCCACTGTTTCAATCAAAAGCAACTGTTGATTTTCTGAAAAGATGGCTTTTCCGGGGCAAGTTTGTGTAATGCAAAAAATATTTTTTGGGAGGCCTACATAGTTGATTCACAGTAGAGGCAGCTGACAACATTGTGTCTAGATGTAATGTGTTTTTTCCAAGCTAAACTGCTATTTCTTTGCTTTTCAATGAATTATATGATCCCCAAAATAAGGTATAAAAATTAAAATAAATTAAAAATATCAGTTTTCCTTGCACCGATAGTACTGTTCACACTGCTTGTTAAATTCAACCAGTCTGATCAGTCAACAGTTTAGGACCCAATGATAATGAAGTGATATTAAACATAAAAAGCAACAAATCCTTATATTTCAGGAGCAACGTTTTTGACATTTTCTTATAAGTTGCCAATTTTTTACAGAGTAAATGAATAATAGATTAATTTACGGTGGAAATGAATGTGTTGTTCATCACTGAGTCAATTTCATTATGATTTTACCTGCTGGATTCTTTCCCAGTCACTGATGAGTTCATCTCTTTATATGTTAAACCCAGGCAGCACTAAAACCGTCTAGAGGCTGTTGATAGAGGTATTGCTTCAGATAAGTGACAGGAAACTCAAAATAATAGGCTGGTAATGAATCACTATTCTTAGGGGAAATAGGAAGGTTGCTACTTTACCACTGAAGCATAAAACTGTAATTTTATGGAAGAGTGTAAAAGATCAAAGAACTAATTAAAAGCCAGACAAAATATCTGTGCAGAGTGTCTCGTTCAGTTATTGACTGGGCTGTAAGAAAGCGTCAGTGGTGTCCACCACACTGAAAGTGCCAAGCTGTAGGTTGAGCTGTACTTTGATCCAACAGATTACGTGATTACTTAGACAAGGATGAGAGTTATATAATATACATTTCCTGTAGTATAGTGGTGAAAATAATAATCCTGAATCAACAACGAGTCACTCAACAACACCTGCATGTCAGCTGTATGACAGGCAAGAATCTAAACCAGTTCTTTGTAACAGATCAGTTTTTTATCTTCAACTATTGTTCAAAGAATACAAGTGATGTGATGACACAACTTCTCAGCATAAATGTGGGCTATGAAGTATTTATCATGTTTTCTGCCATTTCATTTCAAGGCCACGTTTCAAAAAACAAAGAGATGAAAACATTGCGTCTTGTCAGACTTAACTTTCCCAGCACAGACGGGCTGTGTTGGGAAAGTTATGAACCGCAGTAGTTTAGTTATTTGTCTAACAAGTTAAATATCTCGAGAAGAGCTACGAAGCCCATTAGGGTTGTGTCAGGAAGGTCATCTGGCATAAAAATCTGCCAGATCAAACATGCAGTGCTAACCTCTGTGGCGTCCTCTTGAGAATAAGGGAACAGCCGAAAGTAGCTGCCAAATTGCAACCAAATAATGTCTGATCAAACCACACAGATGAGCTTAATGACTAAAGATGTTTGGTATCTAACATAGCTGTTGTTGTATATAAGTTCATTTTGATTAAAAGATTAATCAGCACTAAAATGAATAATGAGCCATATCCCTATAATAAATTTCTTGTAAGTCTGACTTGCAATACTTAAACATAAAACAAAGAACTAATACAACCTGCTCATCAAGTGATGCAAATATCTGAATTTTCAAATAGCTCATGTTGGGCCCAGAACATGAACTATGGTGTTAATATACTGATACACTATTTATCCCAAAGGGTTTTCTTGCAAAGGCAGCTACAGTAACTTACTCACTTTGAAGAGCTGAGGTGTGTTTTTTGTGTGCTCTTATTGCACGCTCCCCAAAGGCTAGTCCTCACCCCTCTTTCCTTTTATAGCCTCAGACATGTGGAAGAAGGGGAGGGTGATGGAGGGGGGCAGCCTGTGTGAAGGAGTGGCCCACTTCTACAAACATGGCGCCACGGCTGGATGTGAACGGTGTAAATGTGTAACAAGGTGCCTGCCCCTCCCTCATCCACCCTCCATCCCTCCTACTCTCATCTGCTGTTGGGGATACGATCCAAAGAGGAGAGAGAAGACGGGGAGAGCCTTGCCTCCTTGTCACTCTCTCACAACACCGTGAGAGCACAGGACGCATGCTGTCCTCCAGTACACCCACACACACTAGCACTGAGAGTGAGAGACACTGAGGCAGAGTGCGAAAGAGAAAGAGGGGTACAGGAACGAGGAAACTAAAAGAGGGAGGGACATAGCAAAGCCAAATCCTGACGGGAGAAAACTGAAGGATTTTCTGTTTTCTCCTGAGGAGCTGCGAATAACCCTCGGTGAAAGATGGCAGAAGGGGGAGAGGGAGAGGAGGAGATTCAGTTCCTGCGAACGGTAAGTCCTACTTACTTTCCTATTGTGAAGGACTAACCTGGCCATCTGTCTGGAGATGAGTTCTAGAGATTTGTGGCTGGAGAGTCAGATCAAGAGTTATTAAAGGAAAACAATTCAGAAAAGAAACAAAACTATTTTTTTATGTAGGAAAATCATTTGATTTAACTTTCAGCCTGAAGCTCAGTCCTCATATTCCATCATCAGCTTCATAGCACCTTCGGTGTTTTCTGAACTAATGGTTTCTTCACTTGTATCCCTTTTGCTTTCCTGGCATCGGATTTTTTTAAAACTCAGATTTTGTAGTTGCAGTTCGCAGAGCCAAGTCCCGCTTCTGTATATAGTTGACTATTTTTACGCCGCCCTCATTGTGCCATGACCTGCTTATTAGTTGATCTCTTTAAACCTAATAATTGATTATTTCAGTTTCGTAAGAGCTCAGAAATACATTACTCAGTCATATTTAGATCTTTTCACAATGCGCCGCACATTGTCTTGCATAATCTCTTTTAAATTATCTTCATAATCTTCTATATTTAAGAATAAGTGGTAACAGAGTATGTGTGCATATGTGTGTGTGAGCACAGATAGATAGACAGGGGCTGGTGCATCTGTTAGCATCGTTATCTATTTATATCTAAGGAAAGTAGAGCCTGTCAGAGTGGGGTGAGAAGGCAGAGCAACAAGCTAGCCAGAGTTTGCAGGGGACAGCTGCCCAAAAGCTATACGTCTTCCTTAGTGACGCAAACAGACAGAGGGTTGCGATAGCTACTTCACAGTTTAAAACCTGTAGGAGAAGACCCCCCAGAACTATCTGAACCAGCTGAGAAGGCAAAATAGGTCTTTATACCCACAGTATGTGAGAAAACACTCAATGAAAAACTGCTCTAGATGTCTGATCACTGTATTTTTTATTTGAATCCACACTGCTTCTACCACTGCAACCTAAAACTTACCAACTGCAAGACATCTGGGCAAAATGCTGTATTTAATACACAAATATCACATGAATATCAGTTTACTTACAAAAGATTTTCCCAACCCCTTTCCCTTTACTTTATGTCAGCTGGGATAAACTCCAGCTCCTGCAATCATAAATTAGATAAAATATGTTTCCTGAACTCCAAATTAATGCTCAGTGCAGTGAACTTATTGTTATACCAAATGCTGTTGCATGATTCTTCTCGTTATATCAAGCATCGGTCTTTGCCTGTGTGAAAAATTCCTTAGAAAATTTCGTTTAGATGTCGTTAATAGATTATATATTATATAAATGAAAAAGTAATACTGACTTTTTGAGCAGACTCTGTTTCCAGACGCTTGTGTGAGCTATCAAAGTATTTCACTTAGTTTTTCGTTGCAAATTGCTTTAACAAAAACACTGCAGTGAAATGTGTTTCTGCTAGTTTGTGTAATTGCTATCATTGCTGAAATGTTTACCTGACTGACACTGAATCTGTTTAGATGTGAATACAAAAGTGCAAGTACAAGTATAAAAGAGCCTAGACAGAGGCATACAGAACAACCATAAACAAATTATTGATGGACAGGATTCCTTTCAAGCTTGTGAAGCCAGCTCACAATAACCACAAGAATTACAGAGTAACACAGCTGTTGCTACCTCAAAAAAAAAAGTTTTTTCTATCTTCAGAAACTTATAAATGAATTGTGAGCCACACTTTGAATGCCTTCAGCAGGTTTGTCATTTGGTTCAAGAGGATCAGTTAGGATGAAACTATAGAACACCAACACTTCAAAAGGAAAAAAAAAACAGTGTAGCTCTCTTTAAATTATTAATGTCTTGTGGACTTCAATGGGTTTATCTTTGACACTAACAGTGTCAGGGTCAGAGGTTCTGTCTGCATTTTTTGCAGGAATACAGTACTAAAAATGTTGGTGCTCATGGCGCCGTTAGGCCTTTGGATTAAAGCATCCACCAAATGTTTCTGGTTATTACTCTTTTAATTACATGGGAGGCATTGTGTGAGTCAGCTGTCTCACTCTGTTGGGGTAGTTCCCTTGGTTATGTTGGAAGTGGGAGGTGTGAAGAAAATGAAGAGAGAGCACAGAGGAGTTTTTAACTCACCTGGACCAGCTGGGGCAGCAGATTGTAGCTATGTCCAATATAATCTTTTTGCCGTTATGTAATGAGGTATGAAGGTTCATAGCCTGCATGTCAAGGCTTACCTTGAAAATACTTCTTGTAAAACAATTTTAGGCAAATGAGCAAAGTCAACCTTTAAAGTTCAGAGAAATGCAGGTAATTATTTTTGTTATGAGCTAGCTGTTTAAGATATCAGTTCAAGTGAAGCAAAAGTTATACCTTACTAACGCCTGTAGGTCATAGAAGTAAAATTTTGGGACTCATAAGTAATGTGGCATTTGCAGTTACGGTTAACTTGACTGCCGGTTTCTCTCTGTGTTGTTTTTTTCTCTTTTATTCAAGGTCCCAGTTTTATAAAGTTCAAATACCCCCTCATGTCCATCATTGGGACTACAAGTCATAAATTGCACTTCCCTACTCCCCTGTGGAAATCACAGAAACCTTTTTTTGTCCATTTATTAAAGCAGCTGGAAAAGAAAAAGCATTGTAATCTCATTTGTCCCTTCGTTTTTATCAGTTTCTCTGTTACTCTATTGTTTTTCACCCCTGCTGGGAATCCTCCAAGTAACAAGAAAAGCCGTGGGAGTTTTAGCGTAAGGCAGTGCATTTAGTGCTGCATTTAGTGATTTGGGGGTTAGGGGTGGGGAGTGTTTAATAGTGAGGGAGGAAAAGAAGACTAGATGAGATCCGTTAAATTGTAAATGCTGTTCAGTGTGGCACATGGGGAACACTTCAGCATATCTCCAGTGACTGTTTTTACATCACGAAAAGCCACTTATAGATTACTCAGCAGTCCTTCTCTATTCGGTTCTGGTTTATGGTGTTCTTGTAATACAGCCCTGGCCTGTGACTCATACAACGGTGACTGATCGCAGTGTGGCTTGAATAGTTGTACATTCAGAAGTGAGCTTAGCCTTTCCACCTGCCCTGCAGTAGCAGGTTATTTAAAATCGGTCTCCACTCAAACAAAGTGGATGCCCTTCGTTGAACTACAGGTATCTCGTACTCAGCCTCCCCCCTAAAAAGTGTGCAAGCACTTCAGCCCCCGCATTTACTGTCAGAACAGAGACTGTCTTTACTTGCAGTAGCTAGCAGACTTTTCTTTTCTCTTTAGTGGTAGCCACAGCCTGCACCGATGTCTCACATAAACATGAAAGATCCCAGACAGCGGTGCTGTTTCTCTGTTGGTGAAACTAAAAGCTGTGTCACTGTTTCACGATGCCACATTTGCCATTTAAAGCACACAAGCAAGCGAGTTTAAGGGCCATTCGAGTTCCAGTCTATAACAGCAGTTTCTTTTTATAGTGTGCCACTATAAGTGCACACGTTCAGGAGGGAGAAACCAGAGGAGTCAGTGTCCTATTTGCCAGCATCCTTTGGGAGAAGTGGTATGTGTACGTGTGTAGACATGGGTGTCTTTCTCTGTGCATCAAGCGAACAGAGACACTGTACATTGTTTTGACAGTTATGACATTTAAGGTCAATACGGGCCTGAATATTGACTTTAAACCAGAACACTATGGGCTGTTGAATTATGCTTGCAGTGAACACTGAATTGGTATTTTGCTGGTTAAAAGGGGAGAGTTAAGAAATCCTCTAAAACAATAGATTGTAACTATAAAATCAAGGCCTTTGTTTTTACCTTTATAATTTTCATTTCGAGTGTTTGTAATGATGTCTTTTCATTTTTATCCATCCATCTATTTTCTTCAGCTTATCCAAGTCAGGGTCATGTTTGGGCTGGAGCCTATTACAGCGGTCATAGGGGGCGGGATTACTCATCTGTAGATGAGATGAGGTTGACTCATGACACCCAAAACTGTTGATACATATTTTGTTTGATGGTGTTCCTGTATAACTGTACTGAGATACCGAGTCTCCACCCTTCTCCTTTGATCTCTCTCTCTCTCTTTTTTAACACACACATACACTGAGCACATCTGCGAGCTACAGTAGCAGCAGATATTGTACTGACAGCAGATGACAGACGGGGTAATGGGGATAGGGAGAGTGCAAGCAAAACACCTCTTTAGAAGTGCTGAGCCTAGGAGATAACCACATCCACATTGGAATAGCAACACATATAAAGCCTCTCACACACACAAACACACACACACACACACCCAGCACCTGTCAGTCTGCTTGCTTTGGTCACAGCAGTTTACACAATAAACAGGTGGTCTGCTTTGCTCTTGGGCACGAGACAGACATAGGGGTGTGGGGGGTTCTGCACAAGCATTGCAAAGTGACACAACTGTCTTGTTATGCTTGTGTGTGTTTGTTTACACTTAAATAGTCCAAACAAAGTGAAGTGAGGGGAACTGTAAAGAGTTAAATACTTGCAAATTTAAGGCAAACACAACTTGTTTTGGCATTGCTATGGCTCATTCCAGTCGCTACATACAGCCTGCATTTAACCAAAAAACAAAAATAATGTCTTCTACTGTTCTGTAACTGGTAAACAAATAAACAGGGGTATGACAGTGTGAGTGAAACTCAACACTCCTAATAAGTCATACACAGTCATGGATATATTCTAGTTCATGGTATAAAACTCAATAATCAGACACATGCTGTTAGAGACTGTATTCATAAATCACACATCAGACCTGAATCTGCATTTATGAGTTGTTACGTCATCATTGTCTAGTACTGTATCACAGTTTAACAATATAACACATTTTAACATGAAAACACTGCAAACACAGTGTCATTGTGACAGATTGCATTAATTCTGTAATTGAATTGTATCTTATAGAAATGAACGGAACATAGAAGCATGGTCTGCAATGTTTAGTGTTTTTGTCTTTTCAGTCCTTGTATTTTGGGGTATTTTGCTGTATGTTCATTTTGAACATGTAACACTTGTCTTGTCTTGTCATCTTGCTGTGCCATGACTCTTAATGCTGCATTTAACTTCTGAATTTTACATCTGTCTTACATTGACTTGCCGATCAGGAAAATATTTTGCATAGACCTAAAGCAAATAAACTTTTTTGAAGAATGGAACATGGATTTAGGCCAGCTAAAATAACTGATTTATATAATATTGCTTTCCATTCAGTTGCTCGTGTCTGCCAGGATTATCATCTTTCAAAGGGCAGAGGCAGTTTAGTGTCATTTCTGGTAGTCTGTAGCTTGTTTTCTAACCTGGAGGAAAATAAAGCCTGTGTCTGTGGACTTTCAAAACTTTTATTTAAAATTCAACTTAGATCTTCCTGAGCACTGGATCTGAGAGCTAACACAGCTTTAGCTTAGTTGTGTTTTCTAAATGTGCAACCCATTAAGCTTTTAGAGAATTTGCAATGATTAATTACTGCCTGTCTTCTAAACTAACGTCTCCAGTAGCTCTAATATAAACTGCTTTTTTGTAACATTAGTTTAGGTTTGTTTTCCTTCTTCTTTTCTTCAGTAGGAGAAGATGTCTGCTAGTTTCCTATGTGTTGAGTATCTTGCCTGTGAGCAAGAGAATCTCTTTTGGCTCTTTCTTCAAGTAAGACCTCTAAGTATCTGCTGGTCAGCAGAAGGAGGGAATGGGATAGTGACAGGTGCAGCCAACTAAAATAGGAGTGGAGTGGAAGGGGAAGACCCAGAGCAGGGTTGGTAGAGGTAATGGAGAAAGAAGGAAAGGGATGAAAGTACAGAGAGAATAAAATGGGTGAGAAGTGTACTTTGAAACAAATATCTTAGAGAAAATTAGTAAAAAATAAAAGAGAAAGCTCTTAATGTTCCCAACATTGCATCCCGTCTATTATGTGCAGTTGAAAGATTTATCTGCAATAGTTTAATGTAGCTTAACAGCTTCCCTGCCTTTGTTCTTTGTCTATCTCAGATAACTTTCATTCTTTATGAGCTATCTGCAAAACCAAGTCATCCTTCCACATTAGATATCTCACCTAAAGCAGACACATACATTTATAGTATTGTAATTACTCCTTAGATCACTGCATCAATAGGAAATGTCTTATTTTTCCTGTCATTTCTCTTCCAACCTTTAATATTTACTCTGCAGTTGTGTAAAAATGGGTTTGTTGCTTAGTATCCCGCTGTCAGCCAATATGCAGGGGCTTTTCTCTAATGCTGCAAATACAAAAACAGCTGTGAGGAAGAAGCCTCTCACTTTAGCAAAAAGATGGAAACATTTTTTGGTATTTCCAATTCACCTAGGGAGAACTTAAATTTGCTCTATTCTGGTGCTAATTGAAAGGGAAAGAAGCTTCACATTTAAGTAGATATTGTAATGTGTGCATGACTTTCTCTGAATTTTTTCAATCAGTATTGAATGACGTTCATGACGTTTCAGTATTGAGTGTCATACAAATATTAACACCATAATATAGTTAGAGGAGTTATATATTATGTACCATTAGCAGCGAGAGAAAAAGAAAAGAAACTTAGTTGAGCTGTTTAACTACAAATTGAGATGCTGTTTAACAATTTTCAAAAATTCACACAGTTTTTCAAAGTAGGTACAAAGTAGGATGAGCCAAAGCATAATGGATTACTTGCCACGGCTCTACTCTCTCGTTTGGTTCTGTGTCTTCATGTAAGTGCACAGTGACTCAGATCAGGGTTCTGTGGGGGCTATACCATCTGTTAATAGAGTGTTTTTTATTCTTGCTGCTGAAGAAAGTTCTTTATGAATCTGCTTGCAGGTCTGGGGCTGCAGTTTCACATGCTGCAGATTGAATTTAGGTCAGATACCTCCTAATGATATTATGCTGTGGAGAAGAATCCCATAAATCCAGATACTTCCACAAAATGCACTTAAATATTTTTTAACTCACTTACAGTTAATCCCAGAAAAAAAGTGAAACTCATGCTATGACATGGTTTCAGAGGTGTTATGGTAAATTATAGGGTTTTTATCTGGTGAGCACTGTATGTAGCCTAAACACTCAGCTGTCAGACTCAATGATTGATTTCACATCCTCAGCTTGCACAGACCTGAGAAGATATTGGAAAAATAAAGATTTCATGTTTTTTTAGTCTCAATTGAAGAGTTTCAAGACATAACTGCTTATACGTCGGAATATAAATATAAATATTGAATATTTGATAATCTGCACATACTGTATATACATTATTCTCTATTTATGGCCTTCATTTATTGTGTTTTATATGTGTTTGTTTAGCACCGATGTGTAAAAATACTACTACAATTTCACTGTAGTATTGTACAAAGTATGAAACTTTGTATGAAAGAATGACAATAAAGAGTGAAACTTTAAACTTTGAGTGAAATGCACAATAAAAGTCAGGGAAAACAGGAGAAGGATGTTTGGAAGCTTTATTTTAATTTAAAAGCCTGTGAGTGCTACAAGCCCTCTGTTAGACAGCGCTCTGTGACGAAGGATGCTGATAGTGCACCTGCATGGTCTCTCCCAGTTTTCAAAGGGAAACCCCATCACTATTCTCCCCTCTGGCTTATTGAACTCTTCCTTTCCTCCACCCACATATTGAGTAATGTGCTGTCCCTCACTCTTTTTATGTCTACAGGAATATAATCAATAGCCTGGGGTGGCCTGCATCAGCACAGTTAAATTGGAGCATTGGAAATCTAGAGCCATAAAGAAAGAATGAATGTGTTATCTGTTTGCTAATGATTCAGTTAAAGGACAGGTTTTCAGTAGCATGGATGTAGCAGTTAACAATGTGAAAGTGTAGCATAAACGGCAGAACTAGTTTGTTGCTGCTGAGCTGCTGATTCTGATGTGAGAAACCACTTGACTCAGTTGGATGAGTGTATGAGTGTAATTTCTAAATATATGACTTGAATTCAGTGTAAAAAGCAAGCTTTTTATAAACGTGTCTATAAACCCACTTGTTCCTGTCTCACAGTCCCTTTGTGCTGAATTAAAGCTGATTACTTGCAAGTGGAAAAACAGACAATTTACCAGCAGTTAGAAGTGTAAGATAACTTTGTTGCTAGTATTGACGTCATGGTATCGGACATACCGGTGTAAAGATGTCCCAAATAACCCATGAACTGTTAGATCCCAGATAAACTAGGCTTATATCTTTCACTTGGGGACCTGCAGCGCGTCAAAGATTCTGTTGCCCCAGCTGTAATTTAAGAACATCCTCTATAAACAGTCACTGTCCGCAAACCAAACAAACCAAACAGTGGCGCACCGCGGCGGCCACAGCAATATTTTTCCCAGCTTTGTTCACAGCTCTTCTATTACACCTGGTTCCCTGATTGTGGCTAATCTCTTAGTTTAGGAGATCATGAAAGGATTAGAGGGAGCAGATATCACTCACCATTTTGCATCTGTTTGCTTGTTTGCTTCCTGTCTGCCGCGGGCACCATGCCTGCTTTTCTGGGGAATCCTTGGCTACCCTCTGTCTGCATGTGCACCATTAGAGGGCCCTAGAGAATATACAAAGGTGTCTGCTTTCACTATCTGCGCTTCTGGCTGTAAATCTTTGGTGCAATACATACTTCTGTTGGTGCTATTTATGCTCACTAGTTGGTTTGTTTGTTTGTCTGTCTACTATTTTCGTTCCATTTGTCTCGACTTCTCCTTTTGACCCCAAATATCCGCATGTCCAGATATTTCAGCTGCCAAGTCCAAACATGGTTTGGCTGTAGCCTTACAAGCAGCATTTGCATGAGGCATTAAATGTGTTTTACGTCTTTACGTGGCTCAGGTATAAGTTCAGTGGGTCAGATGAATGATAATCATACAATACAATACAATACAACTTTATTTATGTAGTACATTTAAAACCAAAGGTACACCAAAGTGCTTCACAACAACGTTAAAACATAAGATAAAAGATAAAAGGCTATAACAGAGTACAAAAACCCCCCAAAGGTACAGACAGAATAAGAAGTAAAACATTATAGTATGGTTTAGAAGATAAAATTACACGATATTCATAAATGTAAGGTGAGGGTATTTATCATGACATCCTGACTTCCACTCGGTGCATCCTAGCTGTCCTGGTCCCATCAGATATGGTCACAAAAGATTAACAAATAATCAGGAGTTGTGGTTGGTTTACAATTAACTGTCAGGTGCACATCTTCCAAAGCCTTAAAGCTGCCTCTATTAATAACTGTGTGAGCTAACCCTGTGGGTTTGTGTGTCAGCTTTTCACGTGGTCAAATTGGAAGTGATTCACACAGTGTGACTTCTGGAAGGACACTGCCCTGTAGCTGCGGATACATTTGACTTAGGAGTATTATAAATGTGTATTGGAGGGTTTAAACCAGTTATTCAGCATAACTGGTTTAAACATGTGCCAGCAAAGTTCTCACGAGGACTGTTTATCCATTCCACTAGCCTGTTTGACAGGTAGCTGTCATTTGGTTTGTGCTGTTGGTTCTTTGTTTAAAGCTGTAAAATACATTAAAGAAGCATTTCTGTAGGTTTGTTGGGGAAAGTTGGTTTCTTATCTTCACT
This sequence comes from Oreochromis aureus, assembly GCF_013358895.1. NCBI lineage: Eukaryota > Metazoa > Chordata > Actinopteri > Cichliformes > Cichlidae > Oreochromis > Oreochromis aureus. The sequence goes on along the minus strand of NC_052955.1, from coordinate 6,718,893 downwards.
GTGTCACAAATGATTTTTCCACAGTGTGGCGGGAGTTTGGTGTTTATTCTGTTCCAAAGTCCAACATACACGCTAATAATCATCATCAACCACTTTCAAGAACACATTCTCAAACTACTAACACAAATTTAAAAACTGATAAAAAAAAGTATTCTTTCTATACAAACTTATAGTTTTCTGTGCAGATTTATTGCTTTAGTCCTTGGAGTCTTCTAGAAAATTCTGGGTTTTTTTAGATCATGACTGCAGAGGTAAAAGCTGTGTTTGGCTACCATGTGGGGCAGCGGCTGTTGAAACAGATTAGAAGCCAATGAGCAGGACTGCTGTATAATTGTAGGACATACAGTGTGTATGGTTGTCACCTGATCACTCAACAGTAAGCCACTTGGTAACTTTAGTCCACTTTCAGACTCTTATTAGGTCAGCCCTATCTGCTTAATGTGGTTTGAGTATTTGTGCACTGGCCTGAAAACATGATCACTTTAGACAGTTTAACCCTTGCTTAGAGCTGTTTAGACCTTGTAGCCTTATTCTCACTCTGTAATGCTGGCTTTAGAACAGGTATACTGAGTCAGTCTTGATAAAGATGCATGTCATTGTAGTGCATGCAGGTACTGGTCTGAATCTCAGCTTGGTGCTGTGTAGGTAGGTATTGTTGTTGCACAAGGGAGACGAAAAAAAATATTCCAAATCCAATTTTGTTTCCTGATACTTCTGAGGTTTAAAAGTCAGGTTAAAAAAAAACTGTGCGAGCCCTGTGCAGTTTTAGTAACTCTTGACTTGCATTGAGTGCTGTTGCTCATGTCTGCAGTGAAAGAGAGAGGACACATTGCTCCACTTTTCTGAAGTGCAGAGCAGGCAAAGCAAGGAAAGGACAGAGAAGACATTTCTAGGCTGAGGAGGGAGAGATAGATGATAGCTCAGCCAAAGGAAGAGGGGTCACTTTTAAGCCAAAGAAACACTCGAGGCCTCTGGGCATAAGAGATGAGTAGATGTTATGAGGTCACAGCTCTGCATCGTTTTCCATTTTCCTGTTATATGCTAAGCTATAAACATAGATATGCAAACTCCTTTGCTGCATTTGACCTCGCTTCAAAGTGCCTGCTATTTTTCTAACAGTAAGCCATGACACATTACAGCTGCAGAATCACCAGGGTGAGACAGTGAGCACTTCAAGAAATGAGAAGACAGAATGATTCATTACTTGTTAGACGAGAGGGGAGAAAAGTCAGGGATCCGTCCAGAGCTGTAGAGGGGATATTATTCAGGTTAAATGATGGAGCCACTTACATAATGACTGAGTAGAAGAAACAGCTGAGAATTTTGAGTGTCAGGTGTGAGGTTCACATGCGAGGGGGTGTTTATTGCTGTATTTACAACAGTCTCTGGAGCGTCCAGACATTGACGAGGAGCAAACAAATTACTCACTGTTAGCATTCTGCCCATGGAATAGAGGCACATCTAAATATTGTGCCATACCTTACTAAAAGGAGCTGTTTAAATTCTGCTGAAAGCTCATATCCAATTAATCCTTTACACATTCACAGTTCAAATTTCTCAACGTGTACATAAGATCTACCTATTTTAGTCATGTAATTGTTGTGGTGATGGATTTTAAACTTAGATTGATTTGAAAAGTTGTTATTTATTCATGTAATAATTTCATAGCTTCAAAGTGCACTTAAATTGTTGCAGGTTTAGCATTCGCTGTGATAGATTATCTACTTAAAGCAAGCGATTAATTAGTGGTAAAGTCATAAAACATACTAAATCAGAGGGTTTTTCTCTAAGTGTACTAGTCATTTTTACTTCAGTCACTGTGTACTCTACAGCAAGTGTCTATTAGAAATGTGCTGTAGGCAAGTTTTCCTTTTTCGCACTTCTTGCAGAGAATTTCAGTTCAGTCAATAAAAGGTCAGTATTGTACAACAGAATGCCTGCAATATCAAGTGAAAACATTTTTTTAATAAAAAAGAAATACCTAAAAAAACAACCTGGCAAGGACAGCTGCAACAAACATGTAAGAGAAAACTGTAGTTGAGTAAGTCATGTGAAATTATGCATCCTGAAACTGAAAGAATAGTGAATAAGAAATATTGATAACAGTTTGTTTGTTTGTTTACTGAGTGCAGGATGACCAGGTAGTTCTGCAGTGCACTGCCTCCGTCCTGAAGGAACAGATTAAACTGTGTCTCTCCTGCGAGGGCTTCGGGAACCGTCTCTGCTTCCTAGAAACCACATCCAACGCTCAGGTGAGGTTCTGCTACCCATTCCTCCCTTTCCCTTGTACATCCCCTTGTTTTTTTTCATCAACTTTAATTTACTTTACTCTATTGTTTATGCATTTGCAGAATGTGCCCCCAGACCTGGCCATATGCACCTTCATTCTGGAGCAGTCTCTCTCAGTCCGTGCTCTGCAGGAGATGCTGGCCAACACCGTGGAGATGACCGAGGTGGGGGTCATAACCTGAAATAATGAAACTAGTAGAAGATATATAGAAAAATATTGAGAGGGTGATTCATAAATGTAAGAGATTCATGCAGTGCTAAAAGGAATGCGACTTATGAAAGGCACACTAAAGAAATATACCTTATTATGAAGATTTTCAAGGTCTCTCTGAATGCAAAAATATGTATGTATATTATGTATGCAATTTTACTGCCTCTGTCACTGTCCATCTTACTGTCACCAGACAAAAGTTGTCACATTCAGCTGGAATTGCTAACGTCATTGTGTTTGCAATTTGTTGTGTGCAGTTGTTGAGCATAACTTTTCTGTGTTGTTTCCCACTACCGCCAAACCTATATGGCAAGAAAAACTACAACACTTTTGAAAGTATGTATATGAAATTGACTCTCATGTCAACAAGAAGTACCCAGCCAAGTTTAACAACAAAAATAGGTGCAGCTACCCTCCAACAATTTCCAGTCTGTTTTACTTGGTGCAAAACAGCTAACATTAATATGGATAAATAAATAAAATTTTTACCTCATCCTTATTGCAAAGTTGGCTGTTTCTAACAGTATATGAATTAAGAAACCGTTGACTACATCGTTCTGTATGTACTTAAAAGCATCCTGGTTCGGAACACTTTGTTTCCAGTCTGACATTGAGAGATCCTCGACATTTCTCTGTTTTAGACACAGAGAAATAAATTTGCAGTTTATCCTCTCATGTGATTGTGGGTCAGACTGTTTAGTAGCGCGTGCCAGTCCTGTCTTTATATGTAGGTGCTATTTTTCTGCTCCATCACAGATGGAGCTTTCAAAATGAATTTGAAAAGTTCACAATTGGAGATATTATGAACCAAATTCCTTCAGCCTACATAACCACCATCAATGGACGTATTTTTGGTGTTTATTTTATTATGATTTTGTTACTTGCCATCTGATACCCGCTCCCCTTCCCTTCTTGCTCTTTGCAAAGCAGGCAGTCGATTTGGACAAATGGGTATGTCTGTTAACGTGTGTTATTTCCTGTAATGTGTGTCCCAACCAACCTGGCAACTGTCCTTGTTCCTGTCATGTTGGCAAGTGGGTGTCCTAGTGAATGAAATACGTAGTGCTGTATCATTTACACATCTCGGTTTGTATCAGTTAAGCCCTCACCCTAAGTAGGTGATTGTCATGAACACCTGTGTATAGCTTTTAGCAACTGGTGGAGTTCAAGTCCACTGTCTCTGTGCTGAGCTATTAAAAACATCACTGTTAAGTATAAAAAAGTAAAGTTTTAGGGAAAGATTTGATTTTTTTCACAGTTTTGAAGCAAGTATAGAGCACAGCATTTTTTCTAATAATTAAACTTCAATCTATCCCACAATATGAGACATAGCTACAAGGCGTCACAATGCATCACTCATTTGCATTTTGTGGAAAATGCAGCCCATTCATCATAATTATTATTTTACCTTGCTTGATGTTGCTCATTTGTTTTAGATCATTGTTCTAGTGAGTCTTAAAAATTGACCTGTTATGCTTTTTTTTCCCTCATATACTTCAGTTGTGGATGCTCATACTAAACATGCCCAAACATTCAAATAATAAGGTCGTATGTAAAGACAATCCCCGGAAACAGAACACTCGGGATTCTCAGGATTTGGTCTCTCAGAGTTTTTTCTACACTTAGATGTGTATGATGCAAGAGGAGACATCCTTAATATGGTCATGTCAAACAGACACTTCTTGCAAAGAGCACATAAGTCCCATCCACATGCTGTTAAAACCATCCAGACAATCTGAAGAAAGCTGCCTTAAAGGGAGTGCGGCTTTAAAGGTAGAGGAGCTAGAACAGTGGGTGAAAAGGGGCTGAACCAAAGCCCAGTATGAGGCCACTCTAGCAGTCAAACAATAAAAATGAAGAGCTGGAAATGAGCATAACAGGTCCATTTTCATAACACATCCCAGTTCTCCTTTTATTCACAACATGTTATCATATTGATAAAAAAGATTAATTCACTATAAACGTACACACTTGGTTTACTATAAAGGCATTCTGATCCTTAAAGGTTTTTGTAAGAGAAACTTTTGGTTGTTTTTGGTATTTTTTTTCATTTCCAGATGATTACCAGTTAAACACAGATGAAAATATGCTTGTCACAATTTAACTACAATGTGCCATTTTGATTAGTATACAATCAAAATATCAGTTAGCACATCAAGAAAAAAAACAAAACGATGTTGAATCTTTAATAAGACAAGTGAATGAAAGCTGATACGGCTGAGGCAATGATCTTAAGCTAGCTTTAAGAGAAACTATTTCAAGCCTTTTATTAGCTGCATTATGACTAGTCTAGACAGTTCCTGCTTCACAGGAGTTGAAAGATGTGGAAGAGCCAGGCTTCCCTACTGATGAACAAGAGGATGAGAATAGAATGGCATGCAGCCCAGCAGAGGTTCCCACCCACATATGTCAGGGATGGATGGAGAAATTGGACACCCCGGAGCTGCGGACAGGCCTAGCTCCTTCTTAACACACGCTCTTGGGGATAAGGCCCACAACACAATCACTAACACAACACCTGTCCTATCCAAGCCTTGTGCTAATGCTAATGCAGTTTAGAGCTGTTAGCATCATCCTAACACTTGACATACTTGCCCCTAACTCATCTCAGTGGATTATGGGTGCTAAACCCATTTTAGTCTTAGCCTTATCTTCCTGTCAACACCCCTAAATGTTAAATGTTGTGCTTGCGTTTGAGAGTATAACCTATGGTGACTGAAATTAGGGTTTAAATAAATAAATTGGGCAGGTCATTATTGGTTAATATAAACTTGTGACTAAACTAGAACTATTGTTTACATAAATTGAGCACATCTGAGAGAATACATATGTTTAATTGATCCTAATAGGATGTGTACTTTGAGTGAAAAGTCTGCCATATACAGGATCAATGAATTCAACAAAAATTGCTACATATAATGGACAATATAAACGACAGGCTTAACAAATGAATAGAGCTTTAAGAGCTTTAGGAATACATTCATTTTCAGTTATTGAAACAGCCAGCCTCTGATCTTTTCTTCTGACCTTTGAACCTTTAAAAATGTGTCGTTGTTTCCCCCCATCAGGTCAATGTGTTTGTTAAAGTATACAGCCCCTTGTGTTGATTTGGCCTGTTAAGTATTTTTTTTAATAACTTCTCACCGCAGTCGTCCCAGGGTGGAGGTCATCGCACTTTACTGTATGGTCATGCCATCCTTTTGAGACACCACCACTCAGGCATGGTAAGGCTAGAAATGAGCAAGAAATAAATGTAAACCTGTATAAGATGTATTCAAATGCTCTAGTTGGAGTCATGTCCTCTATAAAAACTATCTCTCCAGTACTTGAGCTGTTTGACTACATCTCGGTCCCTCACGGACAAGCTGGCCTTCGATGTAGGCTTACAAGAGGATTCCACCGGTAAGGGAAATGCAGCAGAATACATTTTTAGGCCTGGTATTAGCTCATTATTCTCTGGTGCTATTGTTATTGCCATCATGAAAGCTATTGACAAAAATAGTCATCAGTTTATATCCACTTTGTTGTTGGGCTACAGGATATAAGCAGTGATTACTGTGCAGTATCAGCATGTTGTTACCAAACACGTGTTTGGAAATAGCTGTTTTTTTCTTACTCTTGTTGCAGGTGAGGCATGTTGGTGGACTATTCATCCAGCCTCTAAACAAAGGTCAGAAGGTGAAAAGGTCAGGGTGGGTGACGACCTCATCCTTGTCAGTGTGTCCTCTGAGCGATACCTGGTACGACTGCTCCTTGTTTTGCACAATGATGGAGACATATACACAGTATGTCTTGTCTAATCGTCTTCTTCTCTTCTGTCCTCAGCATCTGTCCTATGCCAGTGGAGATCTCATGGTGGACGCTTCCTTCATGCAGACTCTTTGGAACATGAATCCAATTAGTTCAGGCTGTGAACTAGCTGAGGGTACAAACCTACTTGAAACAATTCTGTCTTTTCCTTGTTCCCGTAAAAATAAACATAACACAGAATCGCTTTGGATGTTTGTTCCTTTACACAGGTTATTTAACAGGAGGTCATGTTCTCAGGCTTTTCCATGGCCACATGGACGAATGTCTGGCCATCGCAACACCAGAGGAAGGAGAAGAAAAGCGCAGGTGACAATATAGGAAGTTGCTCTTAGTAGAATAAGTCCTTGTTAATGTGATACCATAAACTCACTGTATGTGTGTGCCCACTCTGCCACAGGATGGCTCATTATGAAGGCGGTACTGTGTGCAGTCAGGCTCGATCCCTGTGGAGGCTGGAACCCCTCAGAATCAGGTGATTATCTCCTCATGTGACACACATTAGTTGGTTGAATTGCTGGGTAAGGTAAGAATAAGAAACAGCAACAAAAATCAAAATATAGTAGTGAATGAAGAAGTTTTGTTGGCTTCTTTATAGTTTGTTTTTTTTTACTTTGTGCAGTTGGAGTGGTAGCCACATGAAGTGGGGACAGTCTTTTCGTATTCGCCACATCACGACGGGCCGGTACCTGTGTCTTGATGAGGAAAAGGGCCTCTTGGTGGTCGATCCAGAGAAGGCGAACACCAAACTGTCTGCTTTCTGCTTCCGTGCTTCAAAGGTCAACATTTTAATTTGAATTTCTCAGTGCATTTGGATATTCATAGTTAATATACTGTGATTTATTCTCTCATTGACTTCAGTTATTTTCTCACGTACTGTCCTTTTCTCCCCCCGAGCAGGAGAAGGTGGACGTGGCTCAGAAGCGTGATGTTGAGGGGATGGGCATTCCAGAGATTAAGTATGGAGAGTCCATGTGCTTTGTCCAGCATGTGTCTACAGGCCTGTGGCTCACATACGCTGCCCTGGATGCTAAAGCTGCTCGTTTGGGAATGATGAAGAGAAAGGTAATGATCTATCCTGGGAATAAAAGTGAGATACAAACCCAAATCTGAAAAAGTTTTCACACTGTGTAAAATATAAATAAAAACATGATAATTAGCAAATGTAACAATATTTTACTCACAGTAGAACATAGAAAACAAATGTCTAGTTATTTTAAGAACAATATGAGCTCATTTTGAATTTGATGATAACAGCACGCCTCAAAAAATTTGGCAGGTGGAAAACAAAAGGTTGGAAAAGTAATTACTTTGAAAAAGAAACAGCTAAATTAACATTTTGCAACTAATGTTAACTGATAACAGGTCAAAGAGCATCGTAGAGAGATACAGAATGACCAATCTGCAAAAAAACATTCCTAAACTTAAAATTGTGAATATATTGAATGTTTCATCGTCCACAGCACAGAATAGAATGTAAAGAATAGAATAGAATAGCCATTTATTGTCATTGTCCATGTGCAATGAAACTGTGGGTGCTCCACACCAACTGTTGTGAGCCTAGAGGTGTGGGACCTGATTGACCTGAGGCGTCAACCAGAGGGCAGTGATGTCAAACAGATGGTGTGCGGGGTGCAAGGGGTCACCTGTGATGGCCCTGGTTTTCCTGAGACAGGAGGATCTAGCGATAACCTCCAGGGGTGGGAGAGGGCAGCCAATGATTTTTTGGGCAGTGCTAATTACCCTGTGGGCTGCCTTCCTGTTCTCAGTTGTGGTCGTTGCATACCAAACACCCAGTACATAATATCATCAAAAGATCCCAAGAATTTGGAGAAATCTGTGCACACTGGATAAAACCAAAAATCAGTACCGGATGACTGTTATGTTTGGGCCCTTGGGCAGCACTGCATTAAAAACAGACATGATTCTGCCATAGAAATCAGTGCATGGGCTCAGCTCAGGAACACTTCCAGAAATTTCAATTTAGGTTAAAGATCTATTATACGAACAAGAAGCCACATGTGAACATGATCCAAAAACACTGTCATCTTCTCTGGGCCATTTAAAAGGGACTGAGGTAAAGTGGAGGACTATTCTGTGGGCGAATCATAATTGAAAATTCTTGTAAAACATGGATTCCAGATCTGGATTAATTTGGCTTGTGGAAGATCTTTCTTGTTATCACCACACAGTTAAAAATGATATATCATTGATGATATGGAGCTACTTTACTGCATATTCACAGCTTGTAATCTGGAAAAGCACCATCAATGCGGAAGAGTCCGGGTGCTGGCTTGCCTGCAGTCCAGACCATTCGCCAGTTTCAATATTGTTTACCTGCATCTGTGTGCTTTAATGTTTAATGTGAAAATAAGTGAATATTGATAATGGCAGACTTTTTTAAGGTTCTTAAATCTTTTTTCCTACATAAGTACCACCAATGGAAAATAATAGCAGTGTCATGTGGTAATTGTGTTGTCTGTGTTTCCAGGTTATTCTGCACCAGGAGGGCCATATGGACGATGCCTTGACTGTGTCCCGCTCTCAGACTGAAGAGTCACAGGCTGCTCGAATGATTTACAGCACCACAGGCCTCTTCAGGCAGTTCATCAAGTAAGTATATATGTTTTTAAAATGTGGGTGAGTGGAAACTCTTCTTTGCAACAGGATGCAGTCATATTAACATATTATAAAATTTTATTTATTCTTTCAGTGGATTGGACTCTCTCAGTGGGAAGAACAAGTCACTAGGGACAGGGTCACTTCCTCTGGAGTCGGTCATCCTCTCTCTTCAGGATCTCATCTTCTACTTTCGCCCGCCTGAGGAGGAACTGGAACACGAAGAGAAACAGACCAAGCTTCGCTCTCTCCGCAACCGGCAGAACCTCTTCCAGGAGGAGGTAATCAGCATGCTGCCATCAAAATCTCCTACACTCTGAGATTTTCAATATCTATTGATTTTTAACTAAAACTAAGCTATAAATTCTTCTTTGTGTAGGGGAACTTGCACATTTGAAACCACCGAGGGCCTTTTATACTTTCACATATACATGTCTCACACATACAATTGCAATTATTTTTATCACTTGCAGGGACATGTTTTAAATCACATTAATTCATGTGAAGCTTTTGAAACTTAAACTCACCTCTTCATAATGTTAATGTAACATTAATTAGAAGTAATTTCAGTGTTATATTCAGAATAAAGGGGAATATTCTTTTTTATACAAAATAAGTTTAAATGGATGCGAACATGACCTAAACTCTCAGGTTATTATTATGAATCCTGATCCTTTTGTTTTTGTTTTCAACCCCAGGGAATGATAACCATTGTGCTGGAGTGCATTGACCGCCTGAACGTGTACAACACTGCTGCCCACTTTTCTGAATTTGCGGGAGAGGAGGCTGCAGAGTCCTGGAAGGAGATTGTCAACCTCCTTTATGAGCTGCTGGGTACGACCTCTGAAAACACAAACTACAAATTACACGTGGTCTCTGCTGAATAAAGAAAAAATGATTTGTCTCTGTGTCTCCACTGCACAGCTTCTCTGATCAGGGGTAACCGATCAAATTGTGCATTGTTCTGTGACAATCTCGACTGGTTGGTCAGCAAGCTGGACCGTCTGGAGGCCTCCTCAGGTTTGGAATGCACCTTACTCATTCAGTCATACATCCACTACCCAAAAATTACAAGTGTTTCGACTAATTGGCTTGGCTGGATCAGCTGTTTATAACTGGCACAGCTTAATGCGTTAAGCCCGAGGGTATTGTTTGTTATTTCCACTTAGAAAATCCTCAGATTAATAACACCTTCGATACAGTACAATATAACTGAAATACACAAGTCTCCTTACATTCAGTACATCCAGTCTAGATCGGGAGTTGGTTAAAAATTCACAACAAGGTGCTTTATACTGCAAGATAAAGATTTGAAGTTTTGAAGACACAAATCTCTGCCAGCCAGCAGCTAGCCTGAAGACCATATATTATTTAAATATTACCAGTATGTGGACCCTTTTTTGTTTTTAGGTATTCTTGAGGTGCTGTACTGTGTCTTAATTGAAAGCCCCGAGGTTCTGAACATCATCCAGGAGAACCACATCAAATCCATCATCTCTCTCTTGGACAAACATGGAAGGAACCATAAGGTAGGCTATATTTCACTGCCAGGAACTGAAAGGGAAAATAAATGAGCTCCATATGATATGCACTCATATTTGAATATTTTCCCTTTAACACGTAAAATCTGTTTTGCTGTTGTTTCTTGTCAGGATTTGCAGATGTAATCAAAATATGCAAGATTGAGATGCATGTCTGTAGACACACAGACACGACATCCATTCTCACTGTGCACTTTTTGAAATTAGTGTGTGCATGAAGGACTGCCTGTTTGCTTGATTTTACATCAGTGCTAAAGTGCTTTGGAGACACTAGTTTATCTCCTCTTACCGGTATTTCCTCTGGAGCAGGTATTGGTGGGCCATCACATGAGTTAGTAGATCTATAAACTGGGTAGAAAAAAATAGTACAAGTGAAAGCAAAGACAAAATCCAGGCAAATATCATTTTACCTGTTGGTGGTAGCTAGCTGGTGTCTGTCTCTCTGCTGTCATGGGCAGCAGTTCTTCTGTTTTTGTGTTTGGCAATCTCATAATGTAAAGAGAGTCCTGAATGTCTGACTGAATCTGACTCATAAAAATACTTTTTTGTTTTTGCTGTTCTGTTTTTAGTAATCTTAACCAGTGGATAATCCAGTGATAATTAAGTTGATAAAAGTGTTTATGCTTCTACCTTTAGGTGCTGGATGTCTTGCGCTCTCTTTGTGTGTGTAATGGTGTAGCTGTGAGGTCCAACCAGAACCTCATCACTGAAAATCTACTTCCAGGTCGTGACCTCTTGCTACAGACCAACATTGTAAACTATGTCACCAGGTACTTGAACTACTGTTAAGTTGTTTTCAAAATCAGAATCAGGAAAACTTTATTAATCCCAGAGGGAAACTGAGTTGTCATAACAGCATACATACAACAGACAACAAAGGAATAGCATAAAAGAAGTGTAGAAATAGAGATACAATTAGATAAATATAAGTATAAAAGGACACAAGTATTAACACTAATGTTTCTGGGATATTGCAAGTATTAAAGATGCACAGGTGTCCAAATATACATTGTTTTACAATGTTTTCACGTTGTTAGTTTTTAGTTATTTTCTCTTGTTGTCTATAAAAGTTAATGCTAATGTACTTTCTCCTCTGTGCTCAGTGTAAGGCCCAACATCTTTTTGGGTACGTGTGAGGGGTCAACACAGTATAAGAAGTGGTACTACGAGGTGATGGTAGACCATGTGGAAGCCTTTGTGACAGCACAGGCTTCTCACCTGCGGGTAGGCTGGGCTTTGACTGAAGGTTATAGCCCCTATCCTGGAGGAGGAGAAGGCTGGGGTGGTAATGGTGTGGGAGATGACCTCTACTCATATGGCTTTGATGGACTGCATCTGTGGTCAGGTAAGATTTCCTTAAATTCTTTACAAGAAGATTTACAATCTCTTGTAACCAATACAACCTCTTCACTACCTGCTCTACTGTCCAGGTACTGTGGCCCGCCAGGTGGCTTCGCCCAGTGCACATACACTGGCTGCCGATGATGTTGTAAGCTGCTGTCTGGATCTCAGTGTGCCCAGTATCTCCTTCCGTATTAATGGCCACCCAGTTCAGGGAATGTTTGAAAACTTTAATGTTGATGGCCTCTTCTTTCCCGTCATTAGCTTTTCTGCTGGGGTCAAGTAAGTTTAACATACAAATAAAGCATATTCCTCTGTTTCACTATTTACTTGTATTTTGTTGATTAATGTAACTGATGAACATAGTAATTTCTTTACTGGACTAGTACACCAGCAAATTCATGTGATACATGTTGATGCAATGCAATTATGCAGGCAGAAGCTAATTTAATGGTTTTTCATGAGTTTGTCGCCTTTTAAATTGTAATTTAATTTCAATTATTGGACTATTGGTGTAATAATATACAGTGGGGAAGTAACAAAAAAATTATTATTGCATTATATTTCAGAATTTCTCCAGTCTTATATTTTTAATAATTAATATTTTTTTTATTTCTTTAGATTATTGTCTAATCTCCCAAATAATAGCTTTAAAATCTTCAGAGTCCTGTCACTTAAAAGCTCTTACAGGATTTGTCTGTAATAAATCTATAGAGTGCTGAGATGGGGCTTACGCATCATTGACTGATGAGTACAAGAAGGGAAACAGGCTCAGGAACTGGCACAGAAATAATAATCAATTTTTTCTTTATTATGAGTCTTCTAAAGATCAATGAACCATAAAAGAGTTTAGTAGTATATAAACCTATGTTGTATATATAAAGACTTGGACTCACTTGGTTTTTGTCCCCTTAGGGCTCGATTCCTCCTCGGTGGTCGCCATGGGGACTTTAAATTCATGCCCCCACCTGGTTATGCGCCATGCTACGAGGCTTTGTTGCCTAGAGAGAGGATGCGTATTGAACATATCAAGGAGTACAAGCATGACTTTGATGGTGTGCGCAATCTTCTGGGTCCTACTCTGTCCCTCACTCACACATCTTTCACCCCCTGCCCTGTGGACACAATTCAGGTAAAATCCCCTCACCTAAAATCAGTATGTGACGTGTTTGTTTTTTTTCATTTTCTGACTTTCCTTTGCTTTATAGATTGTCTTGCCACCCCACTTGGAACGTATCCGAGAAAAACTGGCAGAGAATATTCACGAACTCTGGGCTGTCACTCGTATTGAGCAGGGCTGGACCTATGGGATTGTGAGTATGGTGTCAGCACTGCAGAACAGATGCAACTATACAAGATTAGTGGTTTGACAACATCAGCTTTAAGTGGTTTGGAGCTTTTAGCTGTTAAAAGTTAATATGACTGTTAGAAATGCTTCAAAATGTTACCTTTGCTTCAAAATGCTTTACACAAGCAAAAAAAAGCATGAACTAACATATACATATATACATTTACACACATTTATAAACTATGGGTAAAAAACCATGTTTTTTCCCTCCAGTTTAGGGATGACAACAAGAAACTCCATCCCTGTCTGGTGGACTTCCAAAGTCTGCCTGAACCAGAAAAGAACTACAATCTGCAGATGTCTGCTGAGACTCTCAAGTGAGTAGCAGGTTAGATTTGAGAGATTTAAAGGTCAGAGGAGAAAGTTTATGTCCCATTATTGGTGAACGTGTGTCTTTATTATCCCACAGGACTCTCCTAGCACTGGGTTGCCATGTTGGTATGGGTGATGAGAAAGCGGAGGAGAATCTAAAGAAAATCAAGCTTCCCAAGACGTATGAAAACAAAAGATATTTCTTATTGTTTCGTCATAATTTTATACATTAACTATGCATATCTAAATGTAACCATATCTTTCTGTTAGCTATGTGATGAGCAACGGATACAAGCCTGCCCCGCTTGATCTCAACCATGTCAAGCTGACACCAAACCAGAATCAGCTTGTAGAAAAACTGGCAGAAAATGGGCATAATGTTTGGGCAAGGGACCGAGTACGGCAAGGATGGACCTACAGCATTGTCCAGGTGAGGATTTCCCATACATATTTTAATACTTAAATACGATATTATCGCTACATCTCAGAAATGACCAGCAATCTTACAGACGTCTTGCAAGAGAAAACAAGTGAAAAAAAAAAAAAGAAAAGAAAAGAAAAAGAAAAACAAAACTTGTCGTACAGGATTGTTTTCGTCAAGTCACATTTGGCCAATGGGTTTCTTTATTGTTTGTTTTGTTTTCCTTAGTGGACCTTTTATTTATTGGTGGATTGTCTGTCTTAAAGTACACAATCACATCACTTCCAATCACATGTATTCCATATTTTTTCTTTGCATATAAAGCTGCATTTTTTACACTTTTCAGGACATCGTTAATAAGCGTAACCCTCGTCTGGTACCTTACAACCTGCTGGATGAGAGAACTAAGAAAACCAACCGAGACAGCGTTAACAACGCTGTCCGTACACTCATTGGCTATGGCTACAACATTGAGCCTCCAGATCAGGAGAGCAGTAAGTCATCTTTCCTCATGTCTTCGCTGATTAAATGCACAGTATCTTTTTTACACATCTGTCATGTTTTCCCTCTTTCACTGCAGCTGGCCATGGCCTTGAGAACACCCGTGGGGACAAAGTACGAATCTTCAGGGCAGAGAAGTCGTATGCTGTCACCCAAGGAAAGTGGTACTTTGAGTTTGAGGCAGTCACAACGGGGGAGATGAGAGTGGGCTGGGCACGTCCTAATGTCCGCTCTGACACTGAACTGGGAGCAGATGAGTTGGCCTACGTCTTTAATGGCAATAAGGTTAGTCTGTAGGGTAAGATTACAAATCGAATTTTGACTTGTTACTTGGTCTCGTTAATGCAAAAATTAGGTAATAAATTGTGTAAATGTTTTCTAAATCATCCACAACTTTTGAATAGATGACATGTGGCTCTCAAACTATTAGAAATATTCAGTTTTGAGGGAAGTTCTTTAAGTTGTAGGAATAGAAAATATCACACTGTCTTTATTATTTTTGTATAGCTAGGAGAAGGTCAAGGTATCGCAAACCTGAGACAAGATGTATTAGTCAGTAGCTAAAAAAGGTTATTGTAGCACACTGTAGCCGGTGGAATTGATGTCTCTGTTTTTGTGGAAATAAGTAATATGTTATTTGTTGTAACCTATTCCAGGCCCAGCGATGGCATATTGGCAATGAACCATTTGGCCGCCAGTGGCAGTCTGGTGATGTAGTTGGCTGTATGATAGACCTGACTGAGATGAACATCATGTTCACGCTCAATGGAGAAATGTTGATCAGTGACTCAGGCTCAGAGATGGCTTTCAAAGATATTGAAATTGGGGATGGTGAGAACTGTTTTTTTTATAGTACCAGCATTAGCACCACTAACTAAAAGTTACTGGTGCATTAATTTTTGCCAGTTTGTATTTTAACCAGCAGCTTGAAAGAAGTATTAACTAATTTCTTCCCTTTCATGTTACCCATCAGGTTTTATTCCAGTGTGTACCCTGGGTCTATCTCAGGTTGGAAGGATTAATCTGGGTCAAAATGTCAGCAGCCTGCGCTATTTTGCCATTTGTGGCCTGCAGGAAGGATTTGAACCTTTTGCCATCAATATGAAGCGAGACATCACCATGTGGTTCAGTAAAAGTTTGCCCCAGTTTGTGCCTGTGCCTGCTGATCACAACCATATTGAGGTAACTATTCAGAGACATGTTTAAAGTTCAATAAAATTAGAACTTCAAAATGAGTGATTTCTTTATTTTTGTCTCCTAGGTCTCCCGTGTTGATGGGACCGTGGAAAGCGCCCCCTGTCTGAAGTTGACGCACAAGACGTTTGGGTCGCAGAACGCCAACACTGATATGATGTTCCTTAGACTCAGCATGCCTGTGCAGTTCCACGAGACCTTTAAGATCCCGGCAGGTACCACCCCTCTCACCCGTGCCCTCACTATACCTGAGGAGGAAGTCGCAGTGGTGGAACCTGACTCAGAGTTTGAAGTTTTGAAAAAGTCTGCCAGTCGCAAGGAGCAGGAGGAAGACAAGAAGGACCCTTCTGTGCCTAAGGAGATCTCTGTGGAAAATGAGAAGGACACAATGTCAGAAAAGGGAAAGAAAAAAGGGTACGTTTGTCAGTTTGTCACTGCAAAATAATGAAAAGCTTCTGGACTGTTAAGGTTGCTAGTTGAATATAAATTAAAAAGAACAGTCTCAATCAACTTCTTTTTTGTCCTAATTATTTGATTTATTTGATTTTACAAATATGACTGATGTTGTGATATTTGGCTTGTTCTTTAACAACAAAGTTCTTTTAGAATGAAATCCACTGAAAGCAGCACTTTTAAAAAAAATGATTTCAAATGTTATTTATCTTCTGTGGACAACAGATTTTTCTCCAAAGCCAAGAAGGCAGCCATGACACCTCTTGCCCCTCCTCCTGCTCCTCCAACGGTGCCACGTTTGGTGGAAGACGTGGTCCCTGATGACAGAGATGATCCTGAGATCATCCAAAGTACCACCACTGTGAGATTCACATTATTATTTGCTACTGTTACACATATTATTACACCCGAGAGTTCGTCAATTTGAATGATGGCTTTAAGTTTTCATGTAATCTGTAGATAATAAAATAATATGATTTCTTCTTTTTTCCCCCCGTCTTTAGTATTACTACTCTGTGAGGATCTTTGCTGGGCAGGAGCCGTCTGGTGTTTGGGTTGGCTGGGTCACTCCTGATTACCACATGTATGATCAAAACTTTGACCTCTCCAAGGTTCGCAGTGTCACTGTCACAGTGGGAGATGACAAAGGCAACATACATGACAGGTTAGTTTTTTTCGTGCATAAATTTTTATTATTGCTCACTGAGCATTGAGGAAAACTTGTAAATCTTTAATCTTAATTTAAAGTAATATAATTGCATTAAGGCTAGATTTGTTTATTTAAATGCTGTGGAAGGAAAGACAAACAACACAAAGAAATCAAAAAATTAAATATACCTTCATATTAACTTGGTCGTGTACCTAAATTAACAAAGGGACCTATCAAGCTTATTTCCAGCTCCTTATTTTTGTTCTGGGACTTCATTAGAGCAGCTTTACATGATTTACAGTGGAAAAATTTATGGATCATATACTTGTATATGCAGCCTCTCAGTTCATTATCTGTTTTAGCTCTTGTCTATTTAAGACCCCCTCACGCTAATTGCCCACTATTGTATGACTTGCTGTTCCTCGCCTGGTTCCTGCAAAAAGTCCATTTCTTATTCTTAAAAAACTCACACTTATGTACAAAATATAATCGGGGCTGAGATTAAATGGAAATTTTGGAAGTCAAACACTGACAGCAGTCTGAAACCTGAACTAAAGTCTAATGTAGATTACTTTTACATATGCTGAACTCATTATTTGAAACTTAACTTGTAAGAGGAGCATCCACTATACATATTCACAGTGTAAGACAGAAAATAAAATAAAAAAATACAATTCAAAGTTAGTTAGGGTTCTATTTTGCTTATATCTGCTTCTTTTACTTGGTTTGTTAGTTACTGTAAAGCATTTTGGATCAGCTGCAGTTTTTCACTTGAGACAGATGAGTTTAATTGAAGTGAGTTTCATTACAGCGGTGTTTCTTGCTCATTCTTTGCAGCATGAAGCACAGTAATTGTTACATGGTGTGGGGAGGGGATCTGGTCAGCAATCAGCAAACCCGCTTTAGCCAGGAGGACATGGTGATTGGCTGCCTTGTTGACCTGGCAACAGGTCTCATGACTTTTACGGCAAATGGAAAGGAGATTAATACTTTCTACCAGGTAAGGGAAGGTCAAATAGTTTTATCTGTGTTTTTCAGTCTTTGCTTTAAATGTATCCTGATGAGCTATGTGACAACGCTATGTTCTTTCAGGTGGAGCCGAACACCAAACTCTTCCCTGCAGTTTTCGTTCAGCCGTTCAGTCAGAACATGGTGCAGCTAGAGTTGGGCAAACTCAAGGTCAGATGGAATTTTCACGCTTTTTTGCAGCTGTATTTTCTTAAAGTGTCACCAATTTAGAAATGTATGGTAATGTAAGTCAGACCCACGTTGGTGGTCTTTGGGAGTGGAGCACGGTCCAGTCTTGCATTGTAATTCTCCTACTTATCTCTTTTAATATTGGACCAGATGTTGTCCATCATTTATTAATGATGATGTGTTGGTGTTTTTAATAAAATGAACCACAAATTTTTAATCTGTACCTTCACATCTGAATTTCTGTCTTTTTCAAATCTAGTTGAATTTATTTTTTCCTTCAAATGACAGTAAACTCACCTCTACTGTATCTCTCATATCAGAACATCATGCCTATCTCAGCTGCGATGTTCCGCAGTGAACGTAACAATCCAGTCCCTCAGTGCCCCCCGAGGCTGGATGTCCAGATGCTGACTCCAGTTATCTGGAGTCGTATGCCAAATCACTTCCTCAAACCAGAGGTGGGCAAAGTAAATGAGCGGTTAGGCTGGATGGTGGAGTGTGTTGAACCTCTCATCATGATGGCACTGCACATCCCAGAGGAGAACAGGTCAGAAACAGAATGCCGATGCAGAAAACTCTTAAGTTTAGAGTCAATGCCTGACATTCCTGTTACAAATAATTGAGATAGCAGCAGATCAGCAATCCCTACATCTTTTAACTTTATCATTGCAAATGTCAGATGCTTGTTATATCCTTTGTATGTAGAGATGTCATGGGAAGAAGCTGCTTTCTTTTTTTCTGCATTAAGAAAGCTGAAAACCAAAAAATACATTTTTTTTATCATGAGAGTGTGATTTAAGAAAGGGAAGGTAAATATATAGAGTGATTAACATATAGTTATAACAAAAGATTTGTCATGATCATATAATGCATATATACCTAATCCGTATTGAACTTTGAAGTTAACTTTTTTTCCACAGGTGTATTGATATCCTGGAGCTGTCAGAGCGTCAGGATCTGATGAAGTTCCACTATCATACACTCATGCTCTACTGTGCTGTGTGTGCACTTGGGAACAACCGAGTGGCTCATGCTTTATGCAGTCATGTGGATGAATCCCAGCTTTTCTATGCCATTGAGAACACCTACCTACCTGGACCTCTCCGCAGCGGCTACTATGACCTGCTTATCAGCATTCATCTGGAATCAGCAAAACGTGCACGCTTGGGCACCAACAGGGAATTCATCGTTCCCATGACTGAAGAGACCCTCAGCATCAAGCTCTATCCTGATGCGATAAAAGCCCACTCCTTACCTGGTGTTGGTCTCACTACCTGCTTACGGCCAAAGCTGCATTTCTCATCCATCAACTTTGTTGGCACAGACCCTGATTTGTACACCATTAGTCCTGTCTTTCCTCTACAGGTAAGAAGCAGGAGACAAGGTGCATTAAACCAAAAATCTTAAATGTTTTCTGCCTTTTCTTACTTGTTATTTTGCTTCTGTAGGAGCTGAAAACAAAGGCGATTAGCATGTTACGAGAGGCCGTGCTGGATGGTAGCCAGGCCATGCGGGATCCAGTAGGAGGCAGTGTAGAGTTCCACTTTGTCCCAATCTTGAAGCTAATCAGTACACTGCTTATTATGGGGATCTTCAATGATGATGACACCAAGCACATCCTCAAGATGATCGACCCCAATGTTTTCAGTGGAAAGGAAGAGGAGGAAGCTGAAGAGGGTGGAGCTGCTGAAGGAGAAAATGAGGAAAAGAAGGAGGAGGAATCAGAAGAAGCAGCTGAGGACGAGCTTGAGGATGAAGGGGTTGGGGATGAGGAAGAGGAGGAGCTAAAAGAGCTGGAGAAACCAGAGGGTGAGGAGGAAGAGGCTGAGCCCAAGGAAGAAGGAGAAGAGGGGGAAAAGGACAAAGAAGAGGCTAAAAGAGGAAAAGTAGATGGAGAGAAAGCAGAGGAAGAGAAGGAGTCAGAGGCAGTGGAAGCAGAAGCACAGGAGGAAGA
The DNA here is from genome assembly GCF_013358895.1 of Oreochromis aureus. Classification (NCBI taxonomy): domain Eukaryota; kingdom Metazoa; phylum Chordata; class Actinopteri; order Cichliformes; family Cichlidae; genus Oreochromis; species Oreochromis aureus. Next base: position 6,699,056 of record NC_052955.1, on the reverse strand, counting down.
GGAGGGTCTGGAGGAAGGACTGCTACAGATGACGCTGCCAGAGTCTGTCAAACTACAGGTCATTGTGATGTTTAGCCTCTGCCTGCTTTACAGTCTCTACAACCGATGTGGATAATTATATCAGAGGATCTCATATCATAAAATTTTTTACAAATTATACGCATTAAAACTTATGTTCCTGTCTCACCTTGCTCTTTCAGATGTGCACACTCCTGCAGTACTTCTGCGATTGCGAGCTGAGACACAGAGTGGAAGCCATTGTTGCATTCTCAGACCAGTTTGTCCATGATATTAAGAGCAATCAACGTGTCCGTTACAACCAGTTAATGAGAGCCTTCACCATGTCAGCCGCTGAGACTGCACGCAAAACCCGGGAGTTCCGCTCACCTCCACAGGACCAGGTAATAACTAATTATTATCACACTAAACAAGTGTGTCTCATTGGCTTCAGGTTTGAATTAATTTAGATGGTATTTTTTAGTTGATACTCATCTTTGGAAAGTAAGAACTTACACTGGGAACAGTGTAACTTAACAGTTTATCATCAGATCTCAGGATTTAAAGATTAATTCTAATCATTAAGTACAAGCCCTGTACTTGATGAATTATTCATTAGTTCTTGAGACCTGATGATAAACTGTTAAGTTTCCCATGTGCTGTTCAGACAACAGCAAAACAAACCATATTTATAGCAAAAGACACACAAAATATCCTGATATAGTTGCTATAATATGCTCTCTGTTAAGGTTCTTATGCTAACGAACTTCAAACATCAAGAGGATGAAGATTCTCCAGTTCCTGAGGACGTGCGGGAAACACTGGCAGAATTCCACAAAGACCTCTTGCTTCACTGTGGTGAGCATTTCTGTGTAATTACGAATTTCTTCAGGTGTGAAAAGCTGTTTATGGGTGTTTAATACTGTTGTCACATTTTTATAGGCATACATATTGAGGAGGAACCAGAGGAGGAGGAGGTGGACACTTCACTGAGGGGCAGACTTCTTAGTCTGGTAGACAAGGTTAAAAGCCTCCGTAAGAAGAAGGAGGAGGAGGAAAAGCCAGAGGTGGAGGAAGAACCAAAACCCAGTAAGATTAACACTTACCTGTGAAACAGTTGAAGGACCCGATCTGCATTTTCTTTTTAGTTTTCAAACAAATAATGAAATGATATTTTATAATGATTGCGAAGACACATGTTTGAAATGTTTGAAATAAAAATGAACTGAACTGAACTGAACTGAAGTTTTAGGGTAAGAGTTAAACTGAGTTTATAACAGGCTCTTCCTTCATTACACCCAGGCACCCTTCAGGAGCTGATCTCCCACACCATGATCCACTGGGCTCAGGAGTCTTTCGTTCAGAACCCTGAGCTGGTGCGCCTGATGTTCAGCCTTCTACACCGACAGTACGACGGTCTTGGCGAGCTGATCCGAGCACTGCCCAAAGCATATGCCATCAATGCCGTGTCCGTTCAGGACACCATGGAACTACTTGAGTGTTTGGGGCAGATCCGATCACTGCTCATCGTCCAGATGGGTCCTGAAGAGGAGCGGCTTATGATCCAGAGCATTGGGTTGGTGTGGGGGATAAATAGTGTATACTTTTTGAATTTAGAGTTAGTTTGTTACATTTTGAGTTATAATAATAGAACATGGGATGTTATTTTTTTAAGTAATGTACCACTGATATATGGCTTCTGTTGTTTTTTTCAGAAATATCATGAATAACAAGGTGTTCTACCAACACCCCAATCTGATGAGAGCTCTGGGTATGCATGAGACTGTGATGGAAGTGATGGTCAACGTGTTAGGTGGAGGAGGAGATTCGAAGGTAACTGTGATTTCTTCAAGTCTTTCACTTTCCAGGCCTGCCATTTATAACAAAGCACACCTCAGACATTATGCATCTGAGAAAAATGTTTTTTGTTTTTTTTGCCCAGGAGATTCGATTCCCCCAAATGGTGACCAGCTGCTGTCGTTTCCTGTGTTACTTCTGCCGTATCAGCCGACAGAACCAGCGTTCTATGTTTGACCATCTGAGCTACCTGTTACAGAACAGCGGCATCGGCTTGGGTGAGTCCCCTGTTACACTGTTTACTGTATACTGTATATGGCTTATTATGGACAGATTTTATTTTTAAATGTTTTTTATTTTGAATAATCATGAAACAATTACAATAAAATTTAGTTCACTGAAGCATGCAGGTAAAAAGTTTCTAAATGAATTTTAATGTGCTAGAATCTTTATACCAGGTGATGAATGAATAAACTCACAGATTATATTTCTATGTAGGCATGCGTGGATCCACACCCCTGGATGTGGCTGCAGCCTCCTGTATTGACAATAACGAGCTGGCCTTGGCTTTACAAGAGCAGGACCTGGAAATGGTTAGAGAGAAAAAACGTTTTTAAAAAAGGCTATAGTGGAACTGTTATCTGATAGTCTCTCCTTTTGTTACTCACACGATGTAGGTGGTGACTTACTTGGCAGGCTGTGGACTGCAGATGTGTCCAATGCTCTTGTCTAAGGGCTACCCTGACATTGGCTGGAATCCTTGTGGCGGAGAGAGATACCTGGATTTCCTCCGCTTTGCTGTCTTCGTTAATGGTGGGCTTTGATTGACATATAATGATGAGATTTGTAAGTAGTCGCCACTAATATTTACCTCCTCCTACAACCTCCTCCCCTTAGGAGAGAGCGTGGAAGAGAATGCCACCGTTGTGGTGCGTCTGCTCATCCGTCGCCCTGAATGCTTTGGCCCAGCCCTGAGAGGAGAGGGTGGTAATGGCCTCCTGGCTGCAATGGAGGAGGCCATCAAGATATCAGAGGATCCGGCAAGAGATGGGCCCACTGTTAAGAAAGACAGGCGCTTCATGTAAGGGCTGGCGCAGTGGCAGTGAAACAGATTTTTGTTGACAAAATAACAGCAAATAACAGCTTAGACAAGTCACTGTGTAGTTTCACAGCAGCGCAACACATTTTCTTATAGAAAATAATGTTATCTGGATTGGCAGGTTTGGTGGTGAGGAACAGCACGAGGAGAACCGTGTGCATCTGGGAAATGCCATCATGTCCTTTTACTCGGCTCTCATTGATCTGCTGGGTCGCTGTGCCCCAGAGATGCATGTAAGTAGAGCAGCTTTTAACATATTTCTATCCCTCAAACCTCCAGGAAGAGTGGATCTGTGGGTGTTTGATTAGTTAGTTTCATATAGCACGACTTACATTTTTTTTATTTGTAGCTGATCCAAGCGGGTAAAGGCGAAGCTCTAAGAATCAGGGCCATCCTGAGGTCTCTGGTGCCTATAGAGGACCTGGTGGGGGTAATCAGCTTACCTGTGCAGATTCCAGCATATGGCAAAGGTTGGATAAAAAGTTGTGCTGATATATGGATGTTTTTTAATAATTTACTAAATGTGGCATCCTACTTCATAAAGGTTTTTTTTGCTGTCTAAACCACAGATGGCCAGATTATTGAGCCCAAGATGTCTGCCAGTTTTGTGCCAGACCACAAGGCCTCCATGGTGCTCTTCCTCGACAGAGTGTACGGTATTGATAACCAGGACTTCCTGCTTCATGTGCTTGAGGTTGGCTTCTTGCCTGACATGAGAGCTGCAGCTTCTCTGGATACGGTGAGAAAAAAAAGGCACAGACCCAACAGATAAAATTTCCTTCTGTAAATTCTAGATTTCAGTACAAAGTCTGCATATTGATGTAATTTGCTATAGATTCCCTTTGATATAGATAATGTATCTGTCTGTCCTGTATTGCAGTGAGTATAAGCAGTTTTTTGTCTTCTCTGATTGTAGGTGGCATTCAGCACAACTGAAATGGCCTTGGCTCTGAACCGCTACCTCTGTTCGGCTGTTCTCCCTCTTCTTACAAAGTGTGCTCCATTGTTTGCTGGAACAGACCACCGAGCCATCATGATCGACTCCATGCTCCACACAATTTATCGCCTGTCTCGTGGCCGAGCCCTTACCAAGGCTCAGAGGGATGTTATAGAGGAGTGTCTCATGTCCCTCTGCAAGTCAGTATTTAAAAAAACCCTCTCTGTATAGCAAACGCTAATTTGGCAAGCTGAATAACTCCGAAAAGGAAGTCTTTATTTTCTATTTGTTTAACCTTTATTCAGGCTGGGGAGGTTTTCGAGACATTATCTCTTTTACAAGAAAGATCTAATGATAACAGCAAATTCACAACAAATTACAAACTTTGAAGTGAATGATGAAACATGCCTTTTCAAAGAGTTTTAAACTTACGGTGACATCCACAGATACCTTCGACCCTCTATGCTGCAGCATTTGCTTAGACGGCTGGTGTTTGATGTACCCATCCTCAATGAATATGCAAAGATGCCTCTCAAGGTGAGTCTTCTGTATAACTGTGTTGTGTTTGTTTGTTTATATAATCTAATTTTTATATCACATATTAATTGAATTGCTTCAGCTGCTGACCAATCACTATGAGCGCTGTTGGAAGTACTACTGCTTGCCAAATGGATGGGCGAACTTTGGGGTGACTTCTGAGGAGGAGCTGCATCTTTCTCGAAAACTCTTTTGGGGAATCTTCGAATCGTTGGCACATAAGGTGGGAGATGTTGTTAACCTTCCATAAGTGCACATCGTTTAAGTTAAGGAATTACTAACTTGGCTTCTCTAATATGAATTTAAATTCTAGAAATTTGATGCAGAGCTCTTCAAGATTGCCATGCCCTGCCTCTGTGCTATAGCTGGAGCCATCCCCCCTGACTATGTGGATGCCAGCTACTCCTCTCACACTGAGAAAAAGGCCTCTGTGGATGCTGAAGGCAACTTTGATCCAAAACCAGTAGAGACCACCAAGTGAGAACTAAAAGAAAGACTGTGTGATGTTATTTTAGAGCTTTATTGCTTTTGGAAGAGAGTCAACATGTACCTTGTCAGTGATGTATAGTTATAATTACATATTTGAACAGATTTTTGAAAGCTTGTTTCCAGTTTCAGTTTCAGTTTTATTTGTCATATGCAAGTTAGCACAGTTATGCAGTACAACTGCATAAATATAAAATTCGTCCACCATGAAAATGGCTAAAACATTCAATAGCAAGTAGCATCACACGTCGTGTGATGTCTCCAGCAAAACAGATTTCCTCCGAAGGGTGGCTGGCCTCTCCCTTAGAGATAGGGTGAGAAGTTCGGCCATCCGGGAGGGGCTCAGAGTAGAGCCGCTGCTCCTCCACATCGAAAGGAGCCAGTTGAGGTGGTTCGGGCATCTGACAAGGATGCCCCTGGGCGCCTCCTGGGTGAGGTGTTCGGGCATGTCCCACCGGGAGGAGGCCCCGGGGCAGACCCAGGACGCGCTGGAGAGATTATATCTCTCGGCTGGCCTGGGAACGCCTTGGTGTTCCCCCGGATGAGCTGGAGGAGGTGGCTGGGGAGAGGGAGGTCTGGGCTTCTCTGCTTAGGCTGCTGCCCCCGCGACCCGACTTCGGATAAAGCGGATGAGGATGGATGGATGGATGGATGGAAGTTAGCACAGGATCAACATTGCAATGAAATGTATTTGACGAGCAGCACACAGTCACTCAGCAGTATAGTATGTAAAAAATAGTAAGAGCAAAATGTTTATAAAATATAGTAGTTAATAGACTAAATATATATGTATATATGTTTATATGTATGTATGTATATATATATATATATGTACACACTTGTGAATAGATAAAATAAATCTTAAATAGGAATGTGACCATAGACATGTATTTGGGGTGGGGGGTGGGGGGGTAAATGGGATATTGCACATGAGATAAAGTGGCAGGAGTGAACAGCAGTGCAAACTGAACAGTACAAAATTTTGAGTGGCAGTTAATACAGTATTGCACGAAGTAACGTTTCTATTTGTTTAAATACTAATAAGAAAGAAGTGACCAGTGCAGAGTGTACAATGTACTTGTGAAACTGTAGGACAGCTTCTGAGTGCATCCTGTGGAGTGTGGTGTGTGTGTTTAAGTGTTTAAGAACTCAACTTTGCTCAAAGCTTCAAGTGCAGTTATCAATGTAACTGAAAAGGCACATATAAACATCTTACATAAAATTACACTGTAATTTCTATAAAGTCATATTGGCATTCTGAAGTTAAGTTTAGATATCAGATTATTTGAATAACTGTAAATATCACTGAATTTTCAGCACTATCATCCCAGAGAGACTGGATCCTTTCATCAACAAGTATGCAGAACACACTCATGATAAATGGGCGTTTGAAAAGGTCAGTAATAAGGGAACAATGTAAGCAATAATGTTTTTTTAAAAGTATTGTTTGTAATAATTGCTTAAATCATTTTTCAGATTCAGAACAACTGGACGTATGGAGAGGTGCTAGATGAGAATGCTAAGACTCACCCGATGCTCCGGCCATACAAAACATTCTCTGAAAAGGTAATGATTTTTCACTTGTTTTAGTCTGAAGCTTGAAATTCTGAACACTTAATTGTATCTAACCTTTTGTAGTAACCCCGTGTTCCATTAAATATGAGGATGCCAGATCTTCTTAATTAGTATTCATTACCCATGGACCTTTTGACTATTTTTGCATGATTATTGTTATGGGCATTCATAGTATAGCTTAGTTGTTAATTGTAAAGCCCTCTACCTTCTTTTCTCAGGACAAGGAGATTTATCGTTGGCCCATTAAAGAATCCATCAAAGCTATGCTGGCATGGGAGTGGACCATAGAGAAAGCAAGGGATGGAGAAGGAGAAGTCGAGAAAAAGGCCGCCGCCACCACCACCACGCGCAAAATCTCTCAAACTGCTCAGGTAAAAGAGAGAGGAGTAAAAAACATTCAAAATACTAAAAAAATGTTACTGTTTTTCCTGTTTGTCCATATAGGATCGCAAGGTTTTTACATAAGTGTAAAAACAGAACATTCGTGGATCATGCAAAATGAATTTTCTCTTTGCCTAATTAAATTGGGGAAACAATGGTGAAATGAAAGAAGTCTCCTTTTACTCAGAAACTCAGTAAAAACTTCACATGGACACTGTTACACATAAGGTCTTTTTTTCAATTGTCTTCAGGCCACTTATGATCCGAGTCACGGATACAGCCCTCAGCCAATAGACATCTCAGGAATGGCCCTCTCCAGAGAGCTGCAAGTATGTCTAGTTTGGTCAGATTTTCCCAGCATATATAGGTCACAAAAGTCTCTCACATACCTTTAAAGAACTAGGTAGAATAATATTTTTTTTCTTTCTACATAGTCTATGGCTGAACAGCTAGCAGAAAACTATCACAACACCTGGGGCAGGAAGAAGAAGTTGGAGCTACAGTCCAAAGGCAAGAGTAGTTTTTATTACATTAAAACTGGGAGTTTTCTTTTTAATGATATGCTGATTTAAAAAATGACTTGTGCCCTTGCTAGGTGGTGGTACTCATCCTTTGCTCGTGCCTTATGACACATTGACGGCTAAGGAGAAGGCCAGAGACAGGGAGAAAGCCCAGGACCTGCTCAAGTTCCTCCAGCTTAATGGATACGCTGTGACGAGGTATGCTGGAGCTCTCAGAGTTTAAGATTAGAGCTATCTGTTTTTCTCTTTCAGTTACTTTCATATTTACTCCATCTTTTTTCCACTCCTAGGGGTCTAAAGGATATGGAACAGGACATTTCCTCCATTGAGAAGCGTTTTGCCTATGGGTTCCTTCAGAAGCTTCTTAAATGGATGGACATTGCCCAGGAATTCATCGCTCATCTTGGTACTGTGATTGAAGACGTGGATGATTTTTGTACTTATACTGTGTGCACTGCTGTTTAGACCAGAAATAAAGTCAGAAGTGGTTTCATTATTATTTTGTTATTATTTTTTTCGAACAGAGGCTGTAGTTAGCAGCGGTAGAGTGGAAAAGTCACCACACGAACAAGAAATCAAATTCTTTGCCAAGGTGAGCTTCTTTATTTACTTGGGTTTTTTTCGTGGATGTCAGAGGATGATGGTTGTAACAGAATCCTGTGCTGAAGTTTGTAGGGACTGAAAAAATTGCCGCAATTTGTGATTTTGAGAAAGGCCTTTTATTTGACTTTTTTCTGTAGCTTTACTAAGCAGATACTATTTATTGCCATTATTGGCATAATGAATATTTTATCCTGGGTTATTTTTTATAGATCCTCTTGCCGCTGGTAAATCAGTACTTTAAGAACCACTGCCTGTACTTTCTCTCCACTCCTGCCAAAGTATTGGGCAGTGGAGGACATTCCTCGAATAAAGAGAAGGAGATGATTGCAAGGTATGTGTCATAAAACCATATATTAAAAAAAAAAATCAATCGTACCTTGAATTATGTGTCCTGAAAAGTTTAGCATTTCCTTTCCTTCTAGGACAGTGTGATAGTATCTGTCCTCTCCTTCCATGTCCCTCCATCTTTCTCCTGTTGTGTGATATCCATGATCTCCTTTACTTTCCTTTTGCTTTATGTGTACTTCAAACATTTTTCCTGCCTTGTTTCCCCTTACTATACTCCCTTCCTCTCTCCCTTCCTCTTTTCTCCTCCTACCTCAGTATCTTCTGTAAGTTGGCTGCTTTGGTGAGGCACAGAGTATCTCTTTTTGGTAAGGAAATTGCATGATGTCATGCACTGTCACCATCTCTGTATTTGTTTTCCTGTGTAATTTCTCTCTTTATTACAGCATTTTATTTTTTGCTTCTTCCTCCTCCCTACCTTTACTTTACATACTAATCAAACTAATAAATCATCATTACCTCCTCCTAACTTACCAGTTCTTCTCTTCTCTGTATTTAGCTCAGCTTTTGCTTGGCTTTAATGTTTGCTGTAATGTCTTTGATTTACAAGGTATCCACAAAGTTAGCATGAGTGTCTGTGATGGCATCAGATATCCACCCGTGGTACTGTACTGCAGCTTTGTCGTGTGTTATCATCCTGGCTTATACGAGACAATGAATGCTTTGTTGTCATTTTACTCCCCTTCACCACCATATCTCTTAAGTAGACTGTCATTGTTACATGGCCAGTGGAGAGGTGAGCTTGTCTCACCAGCACAATATGATCTTCCACTTTAAACTTGCCTAAATAAAACTCTGTGATGGTGGCATTACACTTAAGAAACTGTTTTTAACAACTTTTATGCTCTTTTCTTAAATAATAATTATTGTTGTTGCAGCTATGTATTTAACATTTGTGATTCAGAAGATTCAGACTTTACCGTTGTAATGTAATTGTGAGTTTGCTCAATGTTTCCCAACAAATTCAGAGACTGTATACCCGGTTTAGAGCTAAATCTGGCATTTGCAGTAATTTGTGCTCTTGTAGAGCTGAAGGATAACACTGACAATGCACCTTTTTTGTTATGTTTTCAGGAACGGATGCACCTGCAGTGGTAAACTGCCTGCACATTCTCTCACGATCACTGGATGCCAGGTATAAAACATAAAACATCCGTATCGCTTCAACAAGCAAAGAGAAAGAAGAAACAAACTGTCTGAGATTTTTTTTTACTAACTTTTTCTCTGTGTATTTTTTAAGGACTGTTATGAAATCAGGCCCTGAGATTGTTAAAGCCGGCCTGCGTCAGTTCTTTGAGAGTGCTGCGGATGACATTGAGAAGATGGTTGAGAATCTGAAACTGGGCAAGGTGTCCAGTCGAAACCAGGTCAGGGAGGGTTTTCTTTTTTCTGCTCACTAAACACGTTCATGTTTTTCTTGTGAACTAAAACCTGTATTTGTGTGTTTTTTACAGGTTAAGGGTGTCGCACAGAATATCAACTACACCACCACTGCCCTGCTGCCAGTCCTCACTTCACTGTTTGACCACATTGCCCAACACCAGTTTGGTGATGATGTCATGTGTAAGCAAAATGCTTTTCTCCTTTAATTTAACCATTAATGACTTGTTCCTCTGGACCAACTCAAAGTCTCTTCTCGACGTTCTCAGTGGACGACTTGCAGATATCCTGCTATCGTCTAATGTGCAGTATCTACTCTTTGGGCACTGTGAAGACTCCACATGTGGAGAAGTGAGTAGAGACATGGCCTAAAAAAAAAAAGCCTGGAACTAGTTTTACTTTTTTCATTATATATCAGATATCATAACAAGAAACATTTATTTTTCGTTATGTGCATGTATTCTTTCAAAGGTTGATTTTGCATGTGTTATTTCATATAGACATCTTATGAGTATGCATGTTTTTTCCTTCCTTTGCAGACAGCGACCAGCTCTTGGCGAGTGTTTGGCCCACTTAGCAGCTGCTATGCCGGTAGCCTTTCTTGAACCAGTGCTAAATGAATTCAACTCATTTTCTGTTTACACAACCAAGACTCCTAGAGAGAGAGCGAGTGAGTTTTGCTGTCTTCTTTTACCTTTATGATTCATTTTACATGCTTCAAACTGTTAGATAGTGTTCATGCTGAATTATTTTTCTTGTCCGTGATTTCACTCGTCTTTTCTCTCCCTGCTCAGTTCTTGGTCTTCCCAATCAAGTAGAAGAGCTGTGTCCTGACATCCCAGAACTGGAGATTTTGATGAAAGAGATCCATGACCTGGCTGAGTCTGGAGCTCGCTACACAGAAATGCCCCATGTGATTGAGATCACCTTGCCCATGCTGTGTAACTATCTCCCCCGCTGGTGGGAGAGAGGCCCAGAGAGCTTCCCCGAGCAGGATGGCCAACTCTGCACCGCCGTCACCTCCGAGCAACTCAACCAGCTGCTGGGTAGCATCATGAAGATTGTGGTTAACAACCTGGGTATAGATGAAGCCTCTTGGATGAAAAGATTAGCAGGTTAGTGACCAGAGGATTTACAATAAGCCAAAATAATGTCACGTGGCACACACCTATAGTATTGCAGCATATAATAATGTGTAAACAACTACATTTTCACATGTTACACAACTATTATTTGGAGATAACTGGCAAATGTTTTGTGCCTTGTCCAGTGTTTGCTCAGCCCATTGTCAGCAGGGCTAAACCAGAGATGCTTAAATCCCACTTTATCCCAACCATGGAAAAGCTGAAGAAGCGTGCAGCAAAGGTGGTGGCAGAGGAGGATCATCTGCGCATGGAGGGCAAAACAGAGGTGGACAGTGAAAACGGGACCATTCGAGATGAGTTTGCTGTACTCTGTCGGGACTTGTATGCTCTCTACCCTTTGCTCATTCGCTATGTGGACAACAACAGGTAGCTGAGATTAGCAGCACCTTGATATGAAACACATTTCTGCTTCAGTTTTCTTGTTTGATGGAATTTGAAATTTAGGGGAGCATAATATGACGCTTTTTTGTTTTGCAATGAGGCACAATGTTGTTATTGAGGCAGAGGGAAGACACCAGGGAACTAAACCTACAAGAAATAATAAATTCAAAATATGAACACTAGAACAGGAAACTCAAGAGGAACAATAATTCAAGGTTTTAAAAGAAAGTTCCACTTTATTTCACCCTTTTGTTTGCCAACAGAAAGATTCTTGGCTATGATTCACATTCAAGAACTATCTATTGCTGCCTGTGTCTGTAGGGCAAGGTGGCTGACTTGTCCAGACCCAGATGCAGAGGAGCTTTTCAGGATGGTGGGCGAGGTCTTCATTTTCTGGTCCAAATCCCACGTAAGTCTTCTGTTTTCTGACATTTTCATATGTGAATGGATTTTTCCCGTCTCTCGTTTAGCATCTTTATTGTGTTATATATTGCAGAACTTTAAGAGGGAGGAGCAGAACTTCGTGGTGATGAATGAGATCAACAACATGTCCTTCCTGACTGCTGACAGTAAGAGCAAGATGAGCAAGGTACTGTCTGAAATGTAAAAGTAAAACATTGCCTGTTCCTTAGATGTTTGATTCACCTACTTCCATATCTTGAGTCATAACACATTAAGAAACTAAACTCTAATAATTAATGTTTCACTAACACCACCCATTACAAGCAGAGAAAAGTAACAGGAAGCCCCTCTTGGTGTTTTCTCAGCTGTTATTTCATTGTTTTTCTTTAAGTTGCTGTAGCTTTATGATTATTCTGTAAGTATTCATTTTCAGTCATTTCACAAATAAGTTTCTACAAGAAGACTGATGGGCTGTTACATAAATATTAATATCCTTTTTTTCCAGGTCTGTGTAAGTGGCAGTATATAGTGTAGTAGTAGTAGTGTTGCTAACTGTTTCTTTTTCCATATATATCCTGTGTCGGGGTTGGACGCTGGGCCACTAGGCCGGAGATGGAGAGGTTAGACCGTGTTTGTGCACGAGAGCTGTGCTGATCGCATGGCACCCTGAGTTTGCGGAGGCATTTCATCAACTGCTAATAGACAGATCCCAATATTCACACGTATACAGACACACAAACAGGGTTTTTCCTCTTAGGAGAGTTTTCACTACACATCTATGAGTGTATGAATAAAGTGTGAGATTATATTATACATATATATATATATGTTAGTGATGGTTTTTTAGGAGTAAAGAATGTGAGTGTGAACGTGTTGCAAACATATGCTTTTATGTGTGTGTCTGTATATGTGTGAGTAGGGGTCCGGAGCAGCTTGATGAAAGCTCTTTGCTGTAGATCACAGTGGTGTGAAAGGTTTCATGGTGCTCGGCAGAGCAGTAGTGTATATAATTTGGTGTGTGCACTCCTGCAGCCGAGTACCATCACCCTGTTTTTCTTTGACCAGTAAATAGTTTGCCTTTCGATGATCCTTGTTGGATACAGTTATGGAGCCCGTGCTACTGTGATGTTAAAACTTGTGTCACTGACGCTTGGGGTTTTTTTTCAGCTTTTGTGTCAGAGATTCCTGCGCTGGGGGACTCTTCTCTTTTCAGTAGCTGCTTAAACCAAAAGTCCATTCTCTGCTGTTGCTCGGTCCACCAGTAGCAAATGTCAGTCGCTGGATCTTTTGCAGGAATTTAAGCTAGCTCTCACTACATCACCAGAAAACTGTCATCATATTTACTAACTGGACTCGTTACTTCATGTCATGTTCATTGACACCATTAAATTGTTAAATAAACCTAATCACTGTTTGATGTTTTACGTGGTTGGTGCAAGTAGAACCTCTTCTCCTTGGCTATCAGATGGGCATTACTGTAGTGAGCTTCTGTTTCCTGATCATCACAATAACTCTCAAAGCCCGTAGAGTGTCTTTCACCCACATACACACACACACACCAAGCATGCACACTAAGGGCAGAGAGGGTGCTGTGAGGCCAGACAACAGACAGTAATGAGCATTGTCAGCCTCTGGATAGGAGTGTGTGAGAAGAGCTCCACGGCGATGGAGCTGACCCCATGTGCTGTTCTCTGTGTTGTCCAATGGACAGGATGTGCCCTGTCCGGCCACTGCAGTACTAACAGTGAAGCTGCATTGTGTGTAACACCTGTTGCTGGTGCAGCAATGAAGCACATGACATGACATGAAAAAGTTACTGAAAGAAAATATCAGTTGTTTAGTTGTTAAATATTCTCAAAAGCCTTAAATGCCACAAACCATTTTCTGAAAAGGGATTTTTTATTGGTGCCATGTAGTTGTTTCATGGAATAGAAAGTGTTCAATCAGTTTGATCTCTCTGTAGTCCGGCGGCTCAGAGCAGGAGCGTACCAAGAAGAAGCGACGGGGGGACCGCTACTCCGTGCAGACCTCCCTTATTGTAGCAGCGCTAAAGAAGATGCTTCCCATCGGCCTCAATATGTGCTCTCCTGCAGACCAGGAACTCATCAACCTTGCCAAGATCAGATACTCGCTGGTACTTTGATGTGCTTGTTAATGTGATTTCTTTGGGCAAAACTTGCTTCATAGATTGATTTGTTGAATTGAGCACTTTAAATTTCTATAGTGCAAAAGTGCTGCTTCTTTGTTAGCATACATTTTGACACAAAATGGGTAGTATATAATAATAATAATTTTTCCACAGTCATATAACTCTGTTACTTTTGTCATTCCCAAATTTGTTTAGAGGCTGCATGCTGTTAATTACTAAACTATAGGATTGTAAATGTCCTCCAAATCTTGGTTTCTTTAACTCGTAGAAAGACACAGATGAAGAGGTGAGGGAATTCTTGCACAACAACCTGCATCTGCAAGGCAAGGTGGGCAGACTTTTTATTTCTTTACTAACTGAAAGAAGATAATAAACACATTCCTGTATAAATCTATTCATTCTGTTCATTATACATATTGACGTGTTATATTTTAGGTGGAGGACCCAGCAATGCGCTGGCAGATGTCTCTTTATAAAGAGATGTCTGGAAAAGCAGAAGATGCCGATGATCCGGAGAAGGTGGTGAAAAGAGTACAAGAGGTGTCTGCTGTCCTTTACCACATTGAAGTGGTGAGTACAACCAGGCATCCGCAATAAAAGAAGGTCTGGAAGCGGCTCTCTGTTTAAAAAGTCCTAATCTCTGATCCTATGAGTATAACCCAACAGGCAATAAAGAGCTTAAGAAAAGAGAGACATTTTCCAAGTTAATTATTTTTTTTGTACATTAGACTGAACATCCCTTCAAGTCAAAGAAAATGGTTTGGCACAAGCTGCTGTCTAAACAACGTCGCAGAGCTGTGGTGGCCTGTTTCAGGATGACGCCTCTGTACAACATCACCACGTAATGATTAACAGCATACTTATTCAAAACATGATCGACAATAAAATCATAAGGCTTTATGAGGCATTATACCTAATTATCTCAGTTATCCCTAATTATCAGTGATCTTTCATTGTTTGCAGGCACAGGGTAACCAACATGTTCTTGGATGCATACAAACGCAACTGGTTAGAAACCGAGGGTTACTCATTTGAAGACAAGATGATTGATGACTTATCAGTAAGTTACACTTTCATTAATGTTTCATTACTTGCATATTGCCTATTCTTTATACAAAGAGTCTGTCATGTTTTATCCTATCTATTAACGATTAGAAAGCCATGGAGGAGGAGGAGGAAGAGGAAGAGGAGACTGAGACGAAGCCTGACCCCCTTCATCAGCTGATTCTTCATTTCAGCCGCACAGCTCTTACAGAAAAGCTGTAAGAGCATCTTTCTTCCTCTGGCTCAGTTCTCTGACCTGTTCCTCAGTGACACTTACTGATTCCTGCTCTGTGTTATTTGTTTACAGTAAACTTGATGTTGACCATCTCTATATGTCATATGCTGATATTATGGCAAAGGTAAGACCTGTAAAACACCAATGGGAATAGATATTGAAGCTGAACTTCAGAAGAGAATAATTCACCGATATTCTGTCTGCTGCCTTCAGAGCTGCCACATTGGTGAGGAGGACGAAGGGGGAGAACAGGAGGGGGAGGAGCCATCCTTTGAGGTGCGACAGACAGAGATGGTATGGGGGGACCAGGGGAAGGGAGGCAGGGGAGTCAGCGGAGAAGCAGCTCCCTACGCACTGAGTGACTACACCATGACATCACACTCGGCACATCCCCCCCACCCCACTCTTGCTACATTTCTCTTTTTTTCCCTTTCTGTCTTCCTTTCGTTAACTCACACCACGTGTCTATTTCCTGTTGTGGTGGACTGACCTGTGCATGCCTTTCCTGGACTCTGCACACCAGTCGGGATCAATATTCTGAAAGAATGTTTTTTTGTTTCGTTTTTTTTTTTTCTAAATTGCATGACTCGAGTGTAGAGATGATGGCAGCTAAAGAATTCAAAATAAAACCCAGGTGAAGACAGACAAGTGAGTCTGTACTAGCTATTAGTGATTTATTGCTTTTGCTATGTTAATTTTTCCATTTTCTTTCAGATAAACAGAATTTCTGTTCCTTTTGGAACCTGATACGTAAATTGTGATGTTGCCCCTTTTAGACTTAATTTAGTAAGAAAGCGATAATGGCGATTAATTAAACCATATCACAGGATCCCTAACGGGTCCCCTGTGCAAGTCTCAGAGTTTGTGGTCAGTGTCTTCTAGACATGCACCACCCTTTTCTGACTCACACCTCATGTAATCACCTGCTAATTTGACTGTGTTCACCCATATAGACTCACCTGAAAACTATAGTTTGAGTTCTAACAACTGACAACTAATTGATTTTTGTTTGTCTTTCCTTTGAATTGGACAGCGCTAACAAGTTTCCCTCTCTGTGCTCACCAAGAATACAGTAAAAGCCTGCACAGTCAGCCGTGCACATACTGGCCCAAGCCCAAACACACTCATGCGAGCATACACTACAACAGCTACATTCACATAGACATTCATTCATACACACACAGTTTCTTTCCATTCTTTCTATTCATACTCTTGTGCTGAGCAGAATCTCTGTAACCAGAGAAAAGTGCATTCATGTTTTTAAAACACTTCAGGCTCACGAGGGAGGGGGGCGGAGGGAGGGTTAGGTAGAGGTTTGGGTGCTTTGGGTGGGGGTCTGTGCATGGTGTGCAGTGGGTGGGTCAAATGTAACCTCTTTTGTCAACAGGATGGTTGTTCATTACCTGCTATTATTATAGTATTTGTACTGTGCCACAGAATAATATAAAACAGTGAAGTATAGTGCAGTATAGCCTGAATAGCGTGAGTTAGAATACTGCATTATGCAGCATTAAAGTTTGTGTTTTTTTTGTTCACTTTAATCTTAATATGTTATATTAAACAGTATGCACTGTCTGCAGATGTGCAGACTCATTTGTTTGTCTAATCATAGTTATTTTGTTCAGTAGTTTTAAAATATCATCACATACCTTTGTTAAGCTAACTCAAATAAATCTGAAGGGTGACAGGTGATTTGACAATTTGACAAAGACTGCTGCTGTATAACTAAATGGTGTTCATAATCAATCAGCCTTTTTCAGAGTAAATATTTTCACAGATAAGTATTTTATTGAAGAGAACAGTCTTTTTTTAATCTAAGGAGCTTGGAAAGAAAAGCGTCTGGACTTCTTTAAGTTTCTTGAGGATGTTTCACCTCTCATCCGAAAAGCTTTTTCAGTTTTAAGGTCAAATGGTGGAGAGTCCCAGATTTAAGCCCTGTGGGAGTGTCCCGCCAGAGTGACAATGGACCCCCTAATGATCCTCTACCTAATCACACAAGCCAAGGTGTGAAAACGGTTGTAGGTCACAATCAGCCAAGGTTTCGGGTGAGCTCATAGTGAAACCTGGCCCCACCCTATCATGTGTTTCCTGAGGTCAGATGGCCCAGGATGTGAGTGGGCGTTAAGGCGTCTGGGGAGGGAACTCAAAACTGGATTATAGATGGCAGACAGTTGGTGTTGTAAGCCACCGCGTCTGTTCAAAGATGGCTGTTCACAGTGGACATAGTGGCTTCTTTTACTCCTCTTTCAAACCATCTGTCTTCTCTGTCAAAAATGTGAACATTGGCATCCTCAAAGGAGTGACCTTTGTCCTTTAGATGCAGATGGACCACCGAGTCTTGTCCCGTGGAGGTGGCTCTTCTATGTTGTGCCATGCGTTTATGAAATAGCTGTTTGGTCTCTCCAATGTAGAGGTCTGAGCATTCCTCGCTACACTGTACAGCAGGGGTGCCCAATCCCAGTCCTCGAGAGCTACCGTCCTACAGCTTTTAGATGCATCCTTGGTCAGACACACCTGAATCAAATGAATGGCTTGTTATCAGGCCTTTGCCAAACTTGGTGGCATACAGAAGAGGTAATCAAACCATTTGATTCAGCTGTGTTGGAGTAGGGATGCATCTAAAAGCTGCAGGACAGTAGCTCTTGAGGACTGGGATTGGGCACCCCTGCTGTACAGCATATACTATGTTAAGTTTGTGTTTAGAAGGAACGTCTACAAGCAACTTAAAGAAGTCCAGACGTTTTTCTTTCCAAGCTCCTTAGACTTAAACTACGATGACCTGGATGACTGAGAACCTTCACAGACAGTCTTTTTAAATGTTATTCTGTTATTATACCTGGTTGGTTGTATTTTATTGTGACAACTCCAAACTACAAATGTTGAAAATATTTAGTCAAGCAAGCAACTTTTCCTCAGTTTCAGTTTAGGGTCTTATAGTTTATCTAAAAAGCAGACAAGCTTTACATACAGACAGGCTACTCCAGGTAGCATAAAATATAAGTTTAGGCTGTGAAGTAGAACAACCCTAAGCTGTTCTGTTGGAAGCAGGGGTTGCATGCTGTTTTACTCCAACAACTGATGTTGCTTCATAAGAAGAATGTGTGAAGTGTGAGTTACAATCTGGGATGAAATGATTGCTGCAATTGAATGTTTGCACCTGTGTTAGATATCATAAACTGGAATAACTGTCTCCAACACTAATGCATACTGTGTTACATTGGAAGAGAATTGTATGTGTCTTTAAGAGTCCCAAGTATTTCTAACACTAAAACAGCTTGTTTTTTTTTTTTACAAGTTCACTCAACACTTGAAAAGAATAGTTTAGTGTAGCATTTACTGAAAAAAATTGGCCACTATCTGATGGAAACACTGAGAATCTGCTCACTTAACTGAGCTTAACAGAAAGAAACATTAAGAGAAGCTTTTTCATAGGTGATAAAATAAATAAAAGTGTAAAAAGTTGTGTTACGTACATATAACACGAATTATTAACCAGCAGCTCTGGTTAACATCAGGACCAATGGTATAGCAAATACAATAGCAAATTATAAATAGGATAAGATTATCAGGATGTGTGTGTTTTTTGTGTGCCTGTACGTGTGTGTGTGTAAGTGCGGGGGGCAGTGCAGTCTCTGTTGACAGGGTTACAGCTGTTTTCTTGCTACTCTGCTGCACAGGAAAAGGAGATGGAGAAACAGAGGCTCTTGTACCAGCAGTCCCGTCTGCACAACCGTGGTGCTGCAGAGATGGTGCTGCAGATGATCAGCGCCTGTAAAGGTAGCTGCTGCACATTGGATCTGCACACAGACACATAGTAACATAGTGGTAGTTTTGGGGGATAGGAGCTCACTGAATGAACTGCTGTCCGTCATGGACAACCCATCGCACCCACTTCATTTTATGCTGTAGAGGCAGCACAGCTCATTCTCCCTCAGACTTATTCAACTCCCCTGCCATAAAAAACTGTAGGCGATCTTTCCTACCATTTCATCTGTTGTTATCTTGGCAGAGAGAATCCAGCTTTGCTATTAATAGTTGGGTCAAGTTGTTGTACGAGCGGTATCTGCTTGTTTCAGGTGAACCTGGAGCCATGGTTTCTTCTACACTCAAACTGGGAATCTCCATCCTCAATGGAGGCAACAGTGATGTACAGCAGGTAAAGAGCCTTCATGAGTATGATATATTTATGTCTATAGGCTAAAAAGATTTAAGAAACTTTATTTTACTGCCTGTCTACATCTTGAGATCTTCATTAGAGCGTTGTTGTCATCATGCTCTTGTCATCTGTGTGCAGAGGATGCTGGACTATCTGAAGGATAAAAAGGATGTGGGGTTCTTCCTTAGCGTTCAGTCTCTGATGCAGACCTGCAGGTCTGTAATATAGTTGTGGTTACGTCGTGTTTTTAGAGGGGATATACAAGTTTTTGTACTTTTTAAGCTGATTAAATGTTTGCTGTTAACAGTGTTTTGGACTTGAACGCTTTTGAGAGACAGAACAAGGCTGAGGGACTTGGGATGGTTTCAGAAGAAGGCACCAGTGAGTACGGTCGACAGCTTTTAATGGTCACTCACAAACTCAACATGCAATGCATACAAACATCTGCATCTTTGTTCTCCTCCTTTGTTTTGTGATATAATGTAATATTTTCCTAGTGTCAGTCTTTAGTGTATGCATTTGTGTGTGTCTGTGTGTGCCTGTATGTGTATGCCTGGTACAGTTATCTTTTCATGTGTCCAGAGTCAAGGAGTCACGACACACGTGTGTTAGTCGGAGCATTTTGACTGTTAATGTATGAAACTGTTTATCATTCGCTGACAGTCATGAGAATTCTGGACTCACTTCGTCTCTTTGTTTTTCTCTTCCCTACATCTTGTTCACTTTGCCCGTTTCAACTCTTTACTCCTCATGCCTATCTCCTTCCTACGCATCAATTTGCTGCTCTCGCGGTTCAAAGATAAGAAGCTAGAACGTGGTAAATGAAACTTTGCTGTCATATATTTTTCTTTCTTTCTCCCCCTCCTTTCTGTCCTTTCTGTCCCTTGTAGCTCTTCTTCTTTTGACTAGTCTTTTCCTTGCTGTGAACTTAATATGCATTTCATTTCACACTCAAGGACCCAGTAAAATTAAGCTTTAGAGTCATTTGGTCAGTGGTATATTACAATATGTTGATATATTTATTCATTGTATTCATTGAAGTGGCTGTGGAGTTTAATTTTCCTCCTTGAGTGTTTTATGACAGATCTACTGTAACTCCATCAATCTCAGTCTCAGTATAGATCAATGGGAATGAAATGTGATCGTCTTATCTTCCTATTTCTTCGTATTTCATTCATAAATTGTGCTAGAAGCTAAAGTGTAGGAACTTTTTATGCTCTGCGTCGCTCTTATTTCCGTAATTTAAATGTAGTTTGTTTGCATCTCCTGTTCCGGGCTGATCTTCACAAACTATGTAAATGGCCAGGTTAACCTCTGATAATTTCCATTTTGATTTGCTTTACTTCATCGGTATCGGAGCATTGTTTATGAAATATCAAGTCATAATGTTTAACTGTGCTTGTTGTTAAAAGGGCTCAACGAGGCAGTCCACAATAGAGTATAGTAAGAAGTGCAACAACCAAAGGCAGCTCAGTAGAATCTCAGTCCTTGAGTATCTCCCTGTTTTAGCGTCTATTTGTACATATTTTTGCACATCATTCCTTCTCTGCTTGTGCACAGCATATGATATGATGTGATAGTTCAAACTGGTAAGAAACAAGTAATGAAGTCTTTTTAAAGTTCCAGCTGTTGCTGCATCATATACCTTTAATGTATTTTGTTCTGATAGCCTTCTG
Organism: Oreochromis aureus; assembly: GCF_013358895.1. Classification (NCBI taxonomy): domain Eukaryota; kingdom Metazoa; phylum Chordata; class Actinopteri; order Cichliformes; family Cichlidae; genus Oreochromis; species Oreochromis aureus. Next base: position 6,678,210 of record NC_052955.1, on the reverse strand, counting down.
ACTTTATTGCTACCACTTTGCTTGGTACACTTATGGGAATATTTAACATCAGTCACAATGATAACATATTTCTCCCGAGGCATGTGTCCATGACTGTTGTTTTAAGAAAAACCTGGCATCCCCCTCATGGCTTTGTTATGTTTTGTTGTTGTTCATTCATGATTAAATCGAAGCATGCTTGTGCATCTTTTGGAAATAAACCGTTTTACCTGATAGCATGCTATTAGAGAACTGTGAAATTGATATTTTTGCAGTATTTGTAGCAAGGTGCAATGTTTAGGTTAGATTCTATTGCAAAGAAATTATGAAAGTCTTCTCAGTTCCTTCGAAAATACGGACAAAAGTGGGTATTAAAGTGCATTTTCCTGCATTCCCCCTGATTTTCCCCCAACATCCAAGCTGATAGCTAACAGGAGTTTACAGAGTTCAGTAGATCTGTACTGCATGATGGTGTGCTGTGGAAGTTATATCTGTCTTTATGTGTTTACCATCAGTATCCATGTCCTGTTTTTTCAGCTGTATTTTTCTGTTATTTTGTGATTTTTTGTGTATTGTCCACTACAGTGTGATGTGGCTGACACTTCTTGTTCATCTGAGTTGTGCAGATTTTTTGTGTTAAAAAATGTTGAAGGGGTTTGTAATACACATTTGTGTACCTTCCATCACAGTCACAGGCTCTTCAAATTCAAACATGAATCTCATTTTCACAACCATTAAATAATGTGACATTAAATAATGTCCAGTCATGACCTATTCCTATAAATAACATTTGTGCTTACTGTTTAAGTTTTAATGCTAATCAAATCTAAATCCAGCAGTGTTAAATGTGTAGATGAACAATATAAATTTGGTTTACAATATTTAACTATTTGATGAGTGCACTTAATGTAGGTAAACTGACCTGAATACTAAATATCTGTCTATAATTGCTCATTTGAAAAAATCATTTGTGTTTATATTTTCCTGTACGAAGACAAAATGATTGGATATTTTGATCTCGTGGTGCATTTTTTACTTTTATTTTCATATTAAAACTATATAGAAAGAAAAATGGTCTGAATCTTTATCTACAGCTTCTGCAAGGTAGAGTCAAATAGATCAAGTCAAAAAGGATACAATGCAAAGTTGTACATAAGAACATTAAAATGTTAAATAAACGTGAGGTAAAGGTACCCTAGCATTTTCTTTTACTTCCACTATAGCATCAACCTTTACTTTTAATATACATAATCCTGTGTTTACCACTGTATTCTGACAGAATAAAAGGACTTCATGTATACTCTGTACTGGCACTGTGGAAACCTGCTGTCACACAGATTAATTAGCATGCCTTTTGTTATTCATCCTAGATGAGAAAGTGATGGCAGACGATGAATTTACATGTGACCTCTTCCGCTTCCTTCAACTTCTTTGTGAGGGCCACAATAACGGTAAGTCATGGCTGTATTGAATAAAACAAGTCTATTTACCAGACACCATGGCTGTATTTAGTGGTCTTCCACCAAGCAGAGTGCTGCCACCTTCAGTTGTACTTCAGTTTTTAGACCTTATGCATTAAGTTTTGTATTTCATAAATGAAATTTTCAGCATACTTTGAGTCTTTATCATGTGCATTGTGAAGCACGGTCTGATTGCTTTTGCAGCATTCGGCTGAATATGAGTGGGGAATATAGCCCTGTAAGCTTGAGATCTCATCCTCCTGCTTCAGTCAGCAGTCACATCATCAATAAACACTAGTGACCCAGTTCCACTGGCAGCCATACAAGCTCTTGACGTAACACTGCTTCCACCATGTTTGACAGATAATGTGTGCGGTTTCTTTTCTTCTCTATACTTTTGACTTCCCATCATCCTGGTACAAGTTGATAATGGTTTCCTCAATCCAGATATTTTTTATAGAACTATGCATTTCTGACATTTTCTGGTAACCTCCAATCTGACTTTCCTGTCCTGGAGTGTAACCAGTTGTTTGCACCATGTTGTAAAACGTCTGTATTTCCACTCATGAAAGCATTTCTGAATTGTAGACTTTGGCAATGATACGCCTACCTCCTCAACAGCATTTTGGACTTGGTTAGATGTTGTGAAGCAGTTTTTATTAACCATGGATTTAATTATTTCATTGTGCACTTTTGCATTCATTCTTTTTAAGAATTTTGGACTTTGGTTTTTGTTGTGAAGGGTTTAGTTTTTTTAAACTTATACCATCACTTGGATTCTCACTGGGCCTCTTTAAATTGTGCAAAGCTTTTTGAGATATCATTCTTTTAATTTTGAATGATTTGGGACACTCTATATAGCAGTTTTTTAACAGTTAATGCTCTGATGGGTTTGAAAGTCAGCACTGTCTGAATTTTTCTGTCTGAAAAAAGTAGACTTATTTAATTTTGACAATTCAGTTCATTTTCGTTTCCTTTTCTCCTCAGATTTTCAGAACTACTTAAGAACTCAGACAGGCAGCACAACTACTATAAATGTCATCATCTGCACTGTGGACTACCTTCTTCGACTCCAGGTCAGTCAGATATACAGTACTTACCCTGATCTTGGTAAGACTGAGGATTAGTACCTTATATACAATAAAGCTTTTGAATTTTTTCTTATTAATGACTTCTAGGTGCTCAAAAAGAGAAGAGTCTTAATATGAGTCCATTATATCATAAAAATTTGATATTACAGTTAGCTTCTGATATTTTTAAGGGTTTTTTAGAGTTAACCAAGAATCATCCAGAACCCTTGGATCTATTTCAAGAGATTTTTTTTCTTTACTTAAGCATAACTGAAATTGTTATAAACTTGCTAACATCATGTTCTTCCTCCTCTTCCTGCATGCAGGAGTCGATTAGTGACTTTTACTGGTACTACTCAGGAAAAGACATAATTGATGAGCCTGGTAAGAGGAATTTCTCCAAAGCAATGACTGTGGCCAAGCAGGTCTTCAACAGCCTGACTGAGTACATCCAGGTAAAAATCTTGCTGCATGAACGATAAGAAATCTTAATGGAAGATTAAGATTAAGGATTTCTCAGGGATATTCCAAATAAGGTTCTACTGCCACGGCCCTCCAGAAAGTGGTTAAGTGAAGAACCCCCGTCAGATCTAAACTTTGTACATTACAGAGTAATTGGACTTTTTAGAAGAAATTCTAAAGGTTTTGTATTCCTGCTTTCTTCAAAACACAGTTTTGTTCCCAAAACCAGACTTTTTAGACTTTTTAAAATATTTGGTTTGGTTACAAAGAAAAAATGATGTCTTCCAAATTTGTAAAATTTTTTTGAATATTATCTTCATTTCCCAATGTGTGTGTTAACTTTCAGGGTCCCTGTACTGGGAACCAACAATCTCTGGCCCACAGCAGATTGTGGGACGCTGTTGTGGGCTTTCTACATGTCTTTGCTCACATGATGATGAAACTTGCTCAGGTAAGGAACGTGCCATTAAATTAATTAATTTTCAGTCTTTTTCTTGTTTAGTTTTTTTCCCCCAGTGTCAGGAATAATTTCCATTGAGAATCTGAACCCCCCCAATTATTTTCTGTAATAATTTAAACGTACTTGTTTATTTAAATTGTTGTTGATTTGTCTGTTTTGATTATGCTAATTATATAAACTGTCTCTCTCATGGTTCCTACAGAGAAAAGTATGTATTTATTTAATTATTTGTTTAATCAACTTTAAAAAAAAATCTTAACCGTTTCCTCCCTTTCATGTCATATTGTTTCTGCCACTTTGATGAGTTTTTTGATATTTAACAGTCTAATAAATATCAAAGGATATTTAAACCTCGTAAATTTTGTCCCTGGTAAAGTCATCTGTCCATATTTTTTCATTTTGATTTAAGTCTAACTGGCTTTAAGTTTTAGTTAGATTGTAACCAAAGTTCAATTAGAAATGCAAGATCATCTTCCTTCACACATGCAGTATTTGTCTTGTGCCTACACCTTTATTAGCTATGTTCATCGATTCAACAACTTTATTTGATGTTTTAGATTTCCACCCAAAGAAATATGAAAACATTTTTGTTTTTCAGAGCTGCAGAAATTATGGCTACTTCGTTAGCAAAGCTAATTATTCTCACTCAGTCTAATGTGGAATTACAATGCCCCAAATAAATCAGTTACCCTGATGAATAAGATGAACTTCATTAAGGTTGGCAGAAGCAACATGAAAAAAATATATACAGTTATTCCTTTCTATTACTTCTATTTTCTTACCTTACATTTTTCAGATTCTGTATAATAAAGTTAAACTACCAGTGCTATTTGATTGTGCTTTGGGTGTTTGCTTTCAATAACACGTGTCTACTGTCATTCATTTGTTTGGGTTTACAAGAAGCTGGAGTGTTTACTAATCTAATTTTGTGTGGCTGTTTTATTGCTCCTGACACCACTGATTAAAAGGCTTTTTTTAATGTCATATAACTCTCCTGAAAATTACTTTTGTACTTTGTTTAGGCAGGTTTAGATAAAACAAAACACGTGCATAAAAAAAAAGTTTTGTTTGGAAGTTCTTAGCCAAAAAACCTGCCAGAAAAATAAATGCTGTCTTGGTTATTAAAATGGAGGCTGTTGCCTAACAAAACATTAGATAGTATTCATGCTGAGACAATCCAAAAACAAGGTAAAAATGTTAATGTATAACAGTTTTATTTTCATGTGTAACTCTGTTAGATGCACCCCGATCCTGGACAGCGAAATGGCGTAAGAATCTGTGTTTTTACACCAAATCCATTTCATTTAAAGCCCCTCATGCTTTTTTAAAGCCCTCATGCTTATCACTTTCTTTAATAAGTTGCTTAATAGCCTGCACCATCTACATGTGCCTCTTTGTGGATTTTCTCTGCAGCACTTTATATTTTGTCTTTGCATTTATTGTAATGATGTAGTTTTAGGTCTCTTTACTAGTTGTTAAAGAAGCTAAAGTTACAGTTATTCACTTAGTTGTGCTAGATTTAGACCGCGGTGATTATTACATAATAAACTGTATTTACACTTTGTAAAAAAAGAGGTAAGTGTCTCAGAATGTATTGTGATTGAATTAATTATTTCTTCTTTGAGGGATTTATTTCACTTTACTCCTTAAAGCCTTAATGTCTTGCATTGTCTCTCTTCATTTAGCAGTTTCATTTACTGTAGCTACTAAGCTGATTTAAACGGTGCAACTCTGATTTTGCAAGCAGTTTTTGCTGGATTGCATGACATCCTTTTCCTCTAGATCTCCACCAGCCTGCCAGCCACTATGACCTTAAACATTTGAAGTTTGTCATATCAGCTGGTGCAGGCCTTCAGGAGTGATAAGATTAGTGTCTGCAAATATGGCTGTCTTCCATCCTGCAGTCTCTTTTTCAGATTAAGGTTGTTGGAAGAGCCATTTTCTTCCCTCCCCTTTCCTGTGTTTCTGTCTCACGTCCTATCACATTCAGTGTACAATTTATTATATAAAAAAATGCATATTCTTTATTCAAAAATGCACTCCCAGGATCATTTTTGGAGTAGATCACACTCTGAGGTAGTGCCTTTCATTTATGTTTTTTAAAAAAGCGCAAATTATGTTCAATTTAAACTGTAATGAATATATTAAATGGCTATTTTTTAGTCAATACACATTAAAAAGCTTTTCTCTCTGCTGTGTCTTTGTGTTCTGGTACACGTTTTGGCTCTTTTGAAGGACTCCAGTCAAATCGGTCTCTTGAAGGAGCTTTTAGATCTGCAGAAGGACATGGTAGTGATGCTTCTGTCACTGCTTGAAGGTAAGATACTCCTCGCTATTGGATCATGTCTGCTCCTTTCTGTCAGATAAATTCTATATTGTCCTTATCTCCTCTTTGCTTGTACTGCTAACAGGCAATGTGGTGAATGGCACCATTGCCAGGCAAATGGTTGACATGTTGGTGGAGTCCTCCAGCAATGTGGAGATGATCCTTAAGTTCTTCGACATGTTCCTCAAGCTCAAGGATATAGTGGCGTCTGATGCCTTCCGTGATTATGTGACTGATCCACGTGGTCTTATTTCAAAGAAGGACTTCTCCAAGGCCATGGACAGTCAGAAGCAATACTCTCCTTCTGAAATCCAGTTCCTCCTCTCATGCTCAGAGGCTGATGAGAATGAAATGATCAACTTTGAGGAGTTTGCTGATCGTTTCCAGGAGCCAGCAAAAGATATCGGTTTCAATATTGCTGTTCTGCTCACAAACCTGTCAGAGCATGTACCCCATGACACTCGCCTTCAGAACTTCCTGGAACAGGCAGAGAGCGTGCTCAACTATTTCCGCCCTTTCCTTGGCCGTATCGAGATCATGGGAGCCAGCAGGAAGATCGAACGCATTTACTTTGAAATCAGTGAGGAGAACCGCAATCAGTGGGAGATGCCTCAAGTCAGAGAGTCCAAGCGCCAGTTCATCTTTGATGTGGTCAACGAGGGTGGCGAGAGTGAGAAAATGGAGATGTTTGTGAACTTCTGTGAGGACACCATTTTTGAGATGAACATTGCTGCATCTATCTCTGAGCCAGAGGGAGATGGTGCAGAAGAAGAAGATGATGAAGAAGAAGAGGAAGGTGGAGGAGATGAAGGAGAGTCTGGAGAAGGAGATGAAGGAAATGGTGAGGGTGAAGCTCCGGAGTCAGCTTCTGCCTTTGCAGAGTTTCTGAAGAGCGTGGTTAACTTCTTTAACATGTTCACCTTCCGTAACCTCCGGCGTCGATACCGCAAACTTAGAAAAATGACGGTAAAGGACATGATTATCGGCCTGGTTACATTCGTCTACACTGTTTTGATGGGCATCCTGATGTTTGTCTATAGCATATGCAAGGGTTTCTTCACACTAATATGGAAGGCACTGTTTGGTGGCGGCTTAGTAGAGGGTGCCAAGAAGATGACAGTCACAGAGATCCTGGCCAGTATGCCCGATCCCACCCAAGATGAAGTTCATGGGGACCTACCGCCTGAACCGGGTGCTAGGGAAGTCCAAGATGCAGATGGAGTGGCAGACCTCATAGATGCTGTGGGTGGAGAGGAGGAAGAAGAGGATGGTGAGGACAGAGAAGGTGGACGGTTGCCTGGCTTTAATACTCCTGGAGGACTTGGAGACATTGGAGAGACAACACCAGAAGAACCTCCGACTCCAGAGGGCACTCCTCTGTTGAAGAGGAAACTGGTGAGTTGTTCTGTTTTGTAGTTGTTTATTAATATGCACACTCTTTAGTAATTGGTTAATCAATTAATTAATTAATTAATTAAACTATATTTAAAACAGCTGGCTGCTGCAGTAGGAGGACAAGAAGAGGAAGAAAAAGGTGAACACGAAGAAGAGGCTCCTCAGGAGACAGAGAAAGCAGAGTAAGAAGTTTACCTGTTGTAGTCTGATGTCGGAACTAAGCAGCTGTGTAAAATGTGTCCATGAGATAAAACATAGTATAATTTGAATTAACTGAATTCACTATCATGTGTGCAATTATAAACAATTTCCAGATGTTCTTGAATGAAAAACAGTTGTAACGCTGCACTGTTTTATTAGTTGTTCACGTACATAGCATACACCCTTGTAGGGATTAGGCTTTTAATCACATTTTAAACAGTGCCAAAGGTCTAAAGCTATTTTTGTTTTCCTAAGCTTAAATTTCTTTGTGTCTTTTCAAGCACCGAGAATGGTGAGAAAACAGAGAAAGCAGAGAAGGCAGAGCCTGAACCCGAGGTAAAGGAGGAAGAGCCTGAGGAACAAGAAGAGATAAGTGTGAAGACCAAAGTGAAGAAGGACAAGAAATCTGTTAAGGAGGGCTTTAAACTGTGGAATGAGCTGGAGGTTCAGAGGATTAAATTCATGGTGAGCAGCTTTTTCTTCCAGCACATGTTGTTGAATGTATGTTAACTGCCATGATGAGCCTGAGTCTGACATATTTATGTATTGTAATAAGTACTAGGAAATGAGTCTGATATGTTCAGCTAGTGTACTAGAGATTAGTTTCATACATAGAACATTTTTAAAATGACTCCTAGTATACTTTCATGATTAGTAACTCATGGAGGACACCTTATCAGCATTTATCGGCATTTATCACAGCATTATTGCTAATTTCCTTATTTCTTTCCAGAACTACCTTTCTCGTAACTTCTACAATTTACGTTTCTTGGCCCTGTTCATTGCCTTCGCTCTCAATTTCATCCTGCTCTTCTACAAGGTCTGTTTTGACTATATAATTTGATGTCATGGCACCTGGGACGTGGCACTGTGCATTACAAACTGAGTTATTAGAATCTGTTAGTTCTAGAGTTTTACATGCATAAAACTAAGCATATTCACATTTATCCATCAGCACCAACTAATATTTCTGATCGTGTCTTAAATATTTCTTTTCAGATTAAAAAAAAAATATTATTAGAAGCTTTAGCAAGACCCTGAGGACTGATGTTTTTATGACCTTTCTAGGTGTCTGACACTCCTCCAGGTGAGGAAGAGTTTGAAGGTTCTGGTCTCTTTGAGGGTTCTGGTATTTTTGAAGGCTCCGGTGCTGAGGAAGACGGATCAGGATTAGATGACGGAGGAGATGATGATGATGAAGAAGGCCCTTTGTACTACTTTTTGGAAGAGAGCACTGGGTACATGGAGCCAGCAATGGCTTTCCTTGGTATTGTTCACACCATCATCTCCTTCCTCTGTATCATCGGTTACAACTGCCTGAAGGTGTGTGAGAGTTTGCTTTTCTTTACTCCATAAAAGTTTTAGGGTGTGTTTTCATAGGTTTCATGCGGTATATCTTCTGCTCCATCTCCACCTTATTAAGGTCCCTCTGGTTATCTTCAAAAGAGAGAAAGAACTGGCCAGAAAGCTGGAATTCGATGGCCTCTATGTCACTGAGCAGCCTGAGGACGATGACATCAAGGGCCAGTGGGACAGACTGGTGCTCAACACTCCGTAAGACCCATGTTTCAGTATCAGATACATTCGTGATACTTTAGTACGTAGACCTGGTTGGTACAACAAGGCACTCTCGCCCAGAGAACTGTCACTCACTGGGTATTTTCTCTTTTTCAAACCATTCTGTTTAAACACTAGAGAGTAAAATCACAGTAGATGAGAAATACTCAGAAACAACAATGCCACATTCAAGGTCACTTAAATCACCTTTCTTCACCATCCTGATGCTTTGTTTGAATGACACTGGGTCATCAGGTCACATTGATCATGGCAGCATCCCTGAATGCATTGAGTTTCAGGCATGTGATTGGCTGATTGGTAGATATTTGTGTTAATGATCGATTGAACAGGTGTACCTAACAAACTGATTGATTAGTATATATTGAAAGGTGGATATAGAGTATATAACTGAACAGGCCAGAAATTTCAGCTCAACCTGCACTCAATCCAGCTGGAACCTTACCCAGACCAAACACTCAACAAAATCTGACCCCAGATCATCACTTGAAGCCAATATTTTAGTCCCTTAATGACTCACCCCTTTTCCTTGATTTAAGAACATCATTACATAAATTCATTTCTCAAAATAACTTAACCTCCCTCAACTACACAAATTGAATATCCAGAGCCAGGAAAGTTGGTGAATGCTGATTCAGCCCTGTTTCACTTGAAGCACAAATATGTATTCTTGATTTAACATTTACTAGGAAGGAAAACAACCTCAAACAGGATTAGATAGTGTTCACTGATAGAAGACAGAGAGCAAGGAGAGATGATGAGGAGCTGATAAAGAGTGAAAGACGGTTGGGCAATGAAAAAGAAAGAAAGAAAAAGAAAACAAACAGGTTTTTAGGGTAGGAAGATATTTATCTATGCAAAACTGGAAAGGAAATGTGTGAGGCTCCAGAGTTTCAAATAAATAAGATAAACTGAGCACACTATAACTAATGTTTGTATCACTGTGCAGAACCTTCCCCAACAATTACTGGGACAAGTTTGTGAAAAGAAAGGTAAGAGTTTTTTGTCTTTTTTGTCAGCCACATTTTTGCAGTTATATATTGAAGTAAAACAGTCACCTCAACATCTGTATGTGATGTCCAGGTTCTGGATAAATATGGGGACATTTATGGCAGAGAGAGAATTGCGGAGCTGCTTGGTATGGACTTGGCTTCTCTTGATGTCAGCGCCATGAGCCATGGAAAAAAGCCTGAACCTGACACCTCAATGTTCAGCTGGTAAGCTCACTCATTACATGAATCAATATCATTTACAGAGTTATATTAAAAAAAAAAAAGGCTTCAGGGCAAACGTGTCTGTTGTTGTGCAGGATAACATCTATTGACATCAAATACCAGATCTGGAAGTTTGGTGTGGTCTTCACTGACAATGTGAGTAAAAGAAGCAGTTTGTGATGTAATTAAAACAATAAGCGATCTGCTTTGAATGCGGTCTTCCTGATGCATTTTTTAAATATCTTTTAGACTTTCCTCTACCTGGTTTGGTACATGTTGATGTCTCTGCTTGGGCACTACAACAACTTCTTCTTTGCTGCTCATCTTCTTGACATTGCAATGGGCGTCAAAACCTTGCGCACAATTTTGTCCTCTGTCACCCACAACGGCAAACAGGTTACACTTTTGCTAAAGATGCATAATCAGGCTTTCAGTTGACCTGTTTTGTTTTTTTGTTTGTTTGTTTTTTTACATTGGATCCTTTGTTTTCCTTCCTTTCACTGCAGCTGGTGATGACAGTGGGTTTGCTGGCCGTGGTGGTGTACCTGTACACTGTGGTGGCCTTTAACTTCTTCCGCAAGTTCTACAACAAGAGTGAAGACGAGGATGAGCCGGACATGAAGTGTGATGACATGATGACTGTGAGTGAAGGGCAAGAAACCCCCCAAAAACAAAACCAACAAAGCAAAAAAATCATACACACCAAGCATGATTTTGTGGAGGTCGGCTTTACTATGGGTTGTGATGCTTTCTAAACTGACCTCTGACTTTACCCCCTCCTGCAGTGTTACCTGTTCCACATGTACGTTGGTGTGCGAGCTGGCGGTGGTATAGGAGATGAAATTGAGGACCCAGCCGGTGATGAATACGAGCTTTACCGCGTTGTCTTTGACATTACATTCTTCTTCTTCGTTATTGTCATCCTGCTGGCTATCATCCAGGGTAATTTTGTGTTATTTGTGGATACTTACTGAACCACCGTATCATGACACAGGGCACTGCAATTTCACTGCAAACTGAATACAAATGGCTGTAAGCATAAGTCTAAACAGAAAATGGCATTTACTGCCAGTGTTAACACTGAAATAGGTAGCATTTAGCTATTTGTGCAGTATCACAAGTGAAGAAGATATTTCTGTTTTACAAAAATTAAAATAGGGAAAATGGTATTTTTAAGGGTCTGAGGGACTTGATTTCTAACACTTTGGTCTTCAAGCTAGTAAGAAATCCTGTGTCTGTCTCTCAGGTTTGATCATTGATGCATTTGGAGAGCTGAGAGACCAGCAGGAGCAAGTCAGAGAGGACATGGAGGTAAGGCTTAATTTTAAACAACCTTCATGTCTCTTTCAATTACTAGACATGATTTTGTTAATCATAAAGTTTCTTTTCTCCCTCTAGACAAAGTGTTTCATCTGTGGAATAGGGAGCGACTACTTTGATACGACGCCGCATGGCTTTGAGACACACACTTTAGAAGAGCATAACTTAGCCAATTACATGTGAGTGGCATTACAAACACAGATGTGATTTTCACGCCATTAAACATAATACTCTGTTATTTAAAACAGAAAATCAGCAGATATTTGTACTAATTGTATAAATATCTGTATTAATCTGAAAATCATGTTTAACCCCTTACTGCTAATGATTTTGACTTCTGTCAAATCTAATTTGTGTTTCTGTTTCAGGTTCTTCTTGATGTATTTAATCAATAAAGATGAAACAGAACACACAGGACAGGTGAGTAAATATAGGGATTAATTTGAGACAAATATTGATGTTACAATACTTAGTGGCCTACTTAGTATTTTTTGGAATCGTTAACTCAGTAGTCACCAACGTTGCACCATTTTTCAGGAGTCATATGTGTGGAAGATGTACCAGGAGCGATGCTGGGACTTCTTCCCTGCTGGAGACTGCTTCAGGAAGCAGTATGAGGACCAGCTTGGATAAAGTCAAGCATCTTTACTCTGCATCCAATGGAGAAAGAGAGGAGAGAGAAAGGAATTTCAGGGAGAGAAAAAGATCAAACATATCTATGTCTTAGTTTTGTCCTTTGCCTGCACAGTTCTCTCCTCTGTTAAAGCTATGCACACTTTGACTGCACTGTTGTACCACCTGCAGCAGAATGTTGTTGGAGCTTATTTAAGAAAGGGAGAGTATTAACCGAGAGGCATAAAAAGATACAAGAAGCCAGGGGCCTTTTTATTCTGCTATGACTACACTACATGGCCTTTTTGTGAAATATACATAGTTTGCCTTGCATATCAGTTGTGTCTTTTCAAATGGGGCTCTTTCGTCGCTACTGCTGTAAACGTTATAGTGCCTATAGCAAAGCCACTGCTTCAGCAATCTCGTTTAGATTTTCAGTTTCAACACTTTTCTTCAATATACTTTATTTATATTATTTGGAAAATAAGGATTTTTTTTGTACATGGCTGCTGCTGACTGGTATTACATGTCTGACTGTTGGTGTTTCTGCAATAAAAGCAGCTCGCAGTCATTTTTCTGAGATCCTTGAGAGGGCAGTAAAGATATTTGGCCGCCTCTCACTCTTTTTCTCTCAAAGCTTGTCTTCGGAGAAGCAATCGTGAATAGAAACTTCTGAACTGACTTGCCAAAATAAAAAAACGCACTGACGTCGTGGCGTGTACCGGTGTGAAACAACTGTACAGACAAACCTACTTGGCACTCTTAAGTCTTACAATGCATCCCTGAATGTATGTGGTGCCCAATCTCTGCTGGTGTTTCCGTGCCATATAAGATATGTACACACACACACACATACACTATAAGAGGATGCCAAGGTTATTTATTCTTTATATGCAGATCAGATCTTCTGAAGACGACCGTTTTAGCCCGTCTGTATTTCTGGCCAACAGTCTGTTTTATGACACTTTATGCACAAATAAGTTTTTGTTAGTGCATTAAAATAAGTAATGAATGTATCTAACGTATACACTTTGGCACTGAGGAATGACTAGGCTGCCTGGACGCTTTTTGATGAAAAGACATATTTTACTTAAACCATAGATACATATATTTATTTTTATTTGGGGCTTTGAGGGATTTAAATGACCCATGCTACTTTGTTGGACATGTGTGTCCTGTTTGTGACATCCTCAGTGTTGAAGAGAAATGGTCTTACACAGGTTTATTATATGCCCAGTTTGGAGTCAGAAGAGAAAGTTAGCCTTTGTTTTTGCTAGTTAGGTTTTTATGATCAGTATTTTTAGGAATTCAACATATGAATTATTTTCTCAATTTAAAAAAGTCATGTGTGATGCATTGATCTCAGACCGTTCTGTTTCACTATGCCTCCTCCTGAACACATAAAAACTCATTTACTCTCCGTCTTGTATTTAATATTATTATATGTCAAATACAGAGCAGTATTTTGGTTGCTGATGACTCCGAAGTGTGCATTTGCCACTGTAGTCCTATCAGAGGCAGTTGATGTTATGGAACTGAATAGAGATCACTACTTTCCACTTGACTGAGTGACCTCTGACTGAACCCTGTGTTTCAATACAGAATAAACAGACTATTTTAAGGAGAACGTGAAGATGTCTCCTTATTTCCATGCAAGCTTCTGTGTGTTTTTTGATGTGCGTCTCCCCAGATTTGTTCTTCATGTTACCTTGTATTTAGAAGTTACAAATTTCATTCATATTTGGTCTCACAAGGTTGTTCTCCAGTAAGATGAGCCAGGCAGTCTTCATGCATTTCATTTGGGCTATAACACTGATTTTCATTTTGCAATTACACATTGAAGTGGCAACAGCTAGAGTTTAGATTTTACTAAATGAAAGATTTTTGAGGTTTGATGGTGTCTTTAAAAACTTGATCTTAACCAAATATGAAAAGTCCTTAGTTAAGCCGGACACACCCATGTATTACTGTGACCGTTTTGTTCTCTGAATGAATTTGTGTGGGTCTACATTCAACCACACAACCATTCAGTGTGTTTACTTTACAAAGCACTTGCAGGATTAACCTAACGCCTCCATGGAGTATGTATGAGTACATTTATGCAGTTACCTGAGTGGGAGATAAGGATTACTTGTGTTTCTGTTTGCCTTTAGCAGATAGGCTTGTCTGGATATTTTCTGAGTCATACTTAGAGTACACACCTCTACAGTTCTGTTTTATGATATCAGGTTTCTGTGTACCAGAGGTAATTTCTTCATACATACATCTCTATTTCAAAAGAGTTCTGCTGCACATATAACTACAAAAATGCTCTATAAAAAACATCATTGTACATCATGTATTGAGTATGAATTTAATCAGGTCTACCACAAAGAGCCGAAAAACAGAATGAATCACCACCCTGTAGAATGGATACTCATTGGTTCATCATTTTGGCTTTTTCTTGTACAGCTGCACACAAATGCATTCTTTCAAGTGCCACTCCTCTGTTGGGTCAAAGGTTATTTGCATCACATTACTCCAAAGTAAACACAGTGCTGCAGGGCTGGGTGTAGTACCCTGTTCTACCCCTCCCTCACTGCTTGTATAAAATAAGGCGTCCGGGTGGTACAAGTGTTTGGTGAAGTTCTCCTGCTTTGTTCTGCTCGCCCATTTTACTGACTGCAGCCATGTTTGTTGCTCCTCCCGGCTATCAGCCAATCTATAGCCCGGTAAGTATCTGCTACCCACAAAAATATATGTTTTTTTTATTAGGTCTTCAAACAAGCTTCATTGTTTTTGTTCTGTTAACAACAATGATAATATTTGAGCCTGTGGCACTGTGTGAATTTTATGCTGAGAAGGTGTAATTAATTGTCCTTAGGTTCTCATAGTTTCATTACTACTACAGGATTTTGCAAATGTATTAACTCAAAACTGCAATCACATACTTTGTTTGAGAATTAAGATAATATCAGAATGGAAGGTCGGCTGTTTTTGTAAGGAGAAACCAAAAAAGTGACACCACAAAGTAGTTCAGAGGAATCAAAAATATAGCAAAGACTTAGTATTTTTAGTTGGATCTTGTTTTTAGTTGTTCAGTTTACTCCAGTGGTTCCCAAAGAATGACACGTTTAAAGTGAGGGACATTAATGAAGGCATGAGATTAGGAAAGGTTACAACGCTTAGAACAGGAGTAAGTAAACAACGTTCTAATTGACCATAGTACTGGTCACGGTTACTAGTAGAAGGATAGACTAAACAATTTGACCGATAATGGAGTGTAGGTCAGGATATACAGCTAAATTCAATTCAGTTGTATTTATTATATTCCCAAATCAAGCTGTCGCTTCAAGACCCAGCCAGGCCCCAATAATCAGATAGCCCCCTGTGATCAAGCACTTGGGGAGGAAAAACTCCCTTTTAAGAGAAATAAACCTCCAGCAGAACCAGGCTCAGAACCCATCCACCATGACTGTTTATGGGTGAGTGGACAAAGACAGGGCAAAACATTAACTGGAAGGGAGTCATAGATGAATAATGACTAACGATTAAATTCAAAGTTGTGTATAAACACACAAAGAAAGAAACGCGCAGTGCATCATGGAAAGTCCTGTACAGAATAGGCCTATTGCACCGTAACTAAGGGAGAGTTCAGGGTCACCTGTTTCAGCCCTTTTGTTGAACATGACTTGTTAATAGATTGATTAATCATATTTAAGACTTTTCCACTGTGGTGTATACAGAGGTAAAAATACAAAAATTATGTATTTTTCCAAAGCATTATGGAGGACAGTGTTTATAATATATGAACTGCGTGTGTTTTGTCATGCCCAGTAACACACACAGAGAGAGAGAGGCCAAACTGAGAGAGTAAGAACTTTTGCGAAATAAGATAAACACTAGATAGATTCACAATGCTGTCCATACTGCCCGGCTTTTGTATAAATATTGAAATGCTGAGCCTCTTTTGGCTTCATTGAAACAAATAATACATTTACAGATTTGGTACAAACCAAATAGAAAAGCCTGATTAATATTTTACATGCATCAAATATTATTTTACATTAAATCCTAATGAAGTGCGTACATTGCACAGTGTTGCTGTGTTACAGTTACTTTATATTTTGTCCATGGCACAGAACATACCCTATCTAGGGCCTATTAATGGAGGGCTGAGGGAAGGAACATCCATCTATATCCAGGGGACCATTCCCAAGCACATCACCAGGTGAGGGGAAGAAATAAACTTGTGACACTGTACACTTTGCAAGAAATTTATTATAGTTAATAGCTGTTAAATAGTTTTGTCTGTTCCCAAGGTGGTTATCTTTAGTTATGATTTATCATTTATATCCAAGAGGCAGCAGTGATTCAGGATCATAGTCCATTAACAGGCAGAGTAAAAACTGCACATACCTCACTGTGTCAACATATTAAGCTTTTTTTTTTTTTTTACAACAGTTACAGCAAGTTTCCTAATCTTATCTTCTTTCTTTCTTTCTTTCTTTCTTTCTTTCTTTCTTTCTTTCTTTCTTTCTTTCTTTCTTTCTTTCTTTCTTTCTTTTCATTGGCAGGTTCTTTATCAACCTGATTTGTGGAGAATCTGAATCCAGCGACATTGCCCTACACTTCAACCCTCGATTTGATGGCTGGGACAAGGTGGTCTTCAACACCTGTCAGAATGGATCCTGGGGGTCAGAGGACAAGATTCACAAAATGCCTTTTAGAAAAGGAGAGCACTTTGAAATGGTCATCATCGTTACTTTACAGGGCTATGAGGTCAGGTCAAACTGTTGTACAGACAATGAAAACAAATTCTATGTATGTAAAAATGTAAAAATCTATGTATGTAAAAGCTGTAACTGAAGACTCAATAAATGGTTTATTCTCACTATAATATGATTATAAGGTATTAGTTAGAGTCAGTATATGATCAGTTATATTATTACCACTTATGCTTCTTTTAACACCAATCCAACACCAATATGACATTATTCTGTTCCAGATTAAAGTAAATGGGAATGATTTCCATACTTTTCAACACCGCATCCCTATGGAGCAAGTTCGTGGGCTGCAGATTGCAGGAGATGTTTCCATCCAGACGATTAATTTTATTGGGGTGAGACCTCAGCTCTGTGAATCTTCCGCATTGATGCTTCGGGCTTTGCTGGGGAAAATAAATGAAGCTAAAATTATCAAAAGTTTACATTCAACAAGTCTGGCAGTTGGCTAACGATTTCTGCCCAATAGGGCATGAATAGGTATCATGAAGGAGTGGGAACAATTAAAACAGTACATGTTGCATCATATTCAGAAAAATCATTTTTCTTTCATGTTTTGCTGGGTTTAAAAGTCATCTATTTACAAAACTGAAATTAGCAGATGAATAAATATGTTTGTATGAATGAATGAATTATTATGTTTCTATCAATATGCCAGATTTCTCCTTGTATTTCAAACAACACAATCCTGTGTGTTTAATCATTATTATGCTCAACAACACTTACTTTGTGAAAATTTTGTTTTTAATTCAGTTTCTTTTTTCCAATTGATCTTTTTAGGGTGGAATGGGAGGAGGAATGGGAGTGAGTGTATATATGTAATATCAAACTGATACAAATTCATTTATCAAAGCTTTTTCATGATTACAATCATTCCCTGCTTTTCAACAGGGAGGATATCCAGGAGGTGGCATGGGGGTATGTCACTTTTGCTGAGATATGTTTTGCATTCTGTTTCTTTAAATATTACTGTAGTGATATAAATGTGCATATATTTAATTTGAACTACACCGTGCTTCTTTGACATCCAGGGAGGTTACCCAGGTGGCATGGGAGGAGGAATGGGAGTAAGTATACTGAGTAACTGTACATTTGTTTTGATAAGATCACTGTAATTTTTCAATTACAGTGATCTTATAAAATTCAAATTACCCTGTTCATATTTGAACTTTCCTGGGTGACATACCCCCAGGAGGTGGCACAGGGTTATGTCACTTTTTCTGAAGCATGTTGTGCATTCAGTTTCTTTAAATATTAATGGATCTGTAGTGAGAGGAAGTGTGCACATTTGAACTGCACTGTTTCTTTTGACATCCAGGGAGGTTACCCAGGTGGCATGGGAGGAGGAATGGGAGTAAGTATACTGAGTAACTGAACATTTGCTTTTGATAAGATCACTGTAATTTTTCAAGTGCCACATTAGTACGCAAATGATAAAACAAACATATTTGAACATTTCAGCCAGGAGGATTTCCAGGAGGTGGCATGGGGGTATGTCACTTTTGCTGAAGCATGTTTTGCATTCAGTTTCTTTAAATATTAATGGATGTGTAGTGAGAGGAAGTGTACACATTTGAACTGCACTGTTTCTTTTGACATCCAGGAGGTTACCCAGGTGGCATGGGAGGAGGAATGGGAGTAAGTATACTGAATATTGTATATTTACTTTTGACTAGACCACTGTAAGTTTTCAAATAACATGCTAGTACGCACATCATTAAACAAACATGTTTGACCTTTTCAGCCAGGAGGATATCCAGGAGGTGACATGGGGGTAAAAAAAACTTTCATTCCTCAGAGTTATATTTGCTATATTATAAAATGTAGGTCACACATATGTAACAGAATAAAATCATTTTAAAACTTCTTATTGATATATGATTCCTTGCAGGAAGGATATCCAGGAGGAATGGGAGGTGGAATGGGGGTATTGAATTATGTTATAACTTAAATAATCTGTGCAAGCTGAGTTTTTATGACACAAATCTGAATGCAATCAATTTTTTCTTTGTTTGTTTATTTTTTTAATGTATCTTTCATTTTTATTTCGTTTTTGTTTTTCTTTCTGTTGTTATTATTATTTAAGGGCGCCTTTCCAGGCTCAAATCTGCCGGTGAGAACAATGCACAAAAAATCAACATGTTCTTCTTATACACAGTTCATATATATTTACTTTTGCTAAACCTTCTCATATTTTCTATCTACTAATCAGGGTATGAGTGGGCAGCCAGTCTACAACCCTGTAAGTAAAATTTGCACAACACTCAACTTTCAGTCCAGTCACTGACTCCACGGGTATTATATTAAAAGATTAAATCTGAAAATATGAGGTGAATTTATTCAAATGAAGATGATTTGTTTAGAGAACATAAACAAATTAAGCTGTCATGCTGAACTTTATTTAATGAAAATGTTAATTTTTACCCTTTCTATTATTATGACTAAGAAAAGCATGTGGGTTGTGAGGTTTGAACTTTTGTTGGCTTCTGAAATGATGCAAAACAAAGAAAGTTTGACAGTCATTGAATTTGTCAAACAAGACTTCAGTCACATTAGACACTAGACTGTAACCTTCAGGACATCATTAATAGGTTTTGTACACCTCTTATAAGGCCACCTGTGTTACTGTGTAATACTGTAATACTCATATAAGATATCTCAATTTGTTTTTAAGCCTGTGCCTTACTCCAATAACATCCCAGGAGGGATGTTCCCTAAGAGGACCATCGTCATCAGAGGCATGGTTCCCTATGGAGCAGACAGGTGTGCGATTTCAAGTCTACTTGCTGAAATCTCTAGTGCAGTACTAAAGTACTAAAATGATTGTTTAACGTTCATGGATGTGTGTTTCAGATTAAGCATCAACTTTTTGGTGAGCAGATCTCGAGACATTGCTTTCCACATGAATCCCAGACTGAGGGAAGGAATTGTTGTAAGAAACAGTATGATTGGAGGAAACTGGGGCCAGGAGGAGAGAGAAATGAGCATGAATCCATTTATGGAGGGCCAGTACTTTGATGTAAGTACCATCAGTCATGCAGTCGTAAAATCAAGTCCTTATGATGAATTTTGGAAACAAATTTTAATGTGATTTTGGCAAATTCTAGACAACTTTGTGTGTCAGCATTCAAAAGTTTTCTCTCTGTCCCTCAGATGTCAATCCGTTGTGGGAACCAGAGGTTTAAAGTGTTTGTGAACGGGCAGCACCTGTTTGACTTTTTCCATCGCTGGCAGTCCTTCAATGAGATTGACATGCTGGAGATAGAAGGCGATGTGCAGATCTCCTACATCCACTTCTGATACCACACACTAAAAAAAAAGAACTAAATTTGTGCAACTTTCAAAACTATGTCATCCACAGAGTTGCTTATCTCAGTTTCTTACCTGCTTTGAGATCAGATATCTCAATAAGATGAAATGTCACCTCAGTATCTGCTGTATTGTTTATACCCAGTTAACTGAATTAATAAATCATTAATCATTCATGAATGAACTGATTTATTTCTTATGCAAAATAGTGTATATACTGTATAAACATTTGTTTACAAATCATTACAGTGACAATATAAGGCAGTTATAGTACAATTTTCTCCCAATTCCAAAAAACACAACAGGAAAATCGCAGTCTACACACACATGTACTGTAATGCAAAAATACTGGCTCTGTGAAATTTAAGGGTTTGAATATAAGATGGAGTTTCAGTTTTTGCTGGAATACACTTAGAAGCTTATTTCTGGAACAAAATACGCCAAAGACACAGATATAAAACAGGAGACATACTTGCATTCAAAGTGGTATAGCATCTGAACATGAAAATTTAAACCAGTACCTCAGCCTCAGCACCGTTTGTGGTTCAGAAACAATGTGGGACTCCCACTGAGTATACAGTACCAAAGCTATTACAAGAAATGTACACTTCCTTTTAACAAGAAATTTCCATAATGCTACTAGTACATGTAACACAGCAAGGGGAATTACTGAATAGTTTATATTAATGGGCCAATAGGTTCGACTATAGGAGCACAGGGGTGTGTTTAAATGAGACACAGACTGGAATGTGACTGGAAAGAACCAGTCAGCTTTAGTGAACCAAACCATAAGTTCTGACAACCACAGGATTAAGGCACTTTACACAATTGTGGAAAAGAAAATTACAAAAAATTAAAGAAAAGTAAAACCACATAAAACTACTAATATAGCACCCTGGCCAAGTGTTAGCTTTTAGCTCTCAATGTTGGGTGCACCCTGGTAACTGACTCCTTAACTGTTACAGAAAACAGATGGCTCAAATTCAATGTCCATTCAAATGAAGATCTTACACACCATTCACATGTGGAGAACGTTCTACACAGCAGCTTATTATTCACAGTCCTAAATAAAACTTGTCCAAGGGGTATAGTCCAAAAATTCCCAGGGTGCGAAAGAAATTAGGAGTGAGAAAATTTCAGCGGTCTTACATATAACCAGCTGAGTGTGAAAGTGTGGGTGATACAGGCCTACCACACCGCAAGGTGCAGCAGATCATCAGGTGGAAAAGAAGGAAATCTCAGTCTCAGAAGAGTAATTCAAATATTAATTATGCTGTTCTAGCTATAATCCACAACTTAGGCTTGTGTTGAGATCATATTAGACATCAATTTCAAAATAACTTTTGACTTGATAAGTACAAAACAGACTAAAATTAACTTA
This sequence comes from Oreochromis aureus, assembly GCF_013358895.1. Lineage (NCBI taxonomy): Eukaryota > Metazoa > Chordata > Actinopteri > Cichliformes > Cichlidae > Oreochromis > Oreochromis aureus. The sequence goes on along the minus strand of NC_052955.1, from coordinate 6,656,683 downwards.
CACAATATGTGCTCACCGATCTCAGTGCATCATGCTTGAAGACAATGGTATGGTGTCTCTCATAGTGATGTGCGAATCATGAACGAGTCATTCAATACTCGAGAATCACTTTACTGACTCGTGAATCATGATTCACAAGCCCAACTGACTCATCTCTGTTACTGTTAGCAAACTAATTTCATTAGTAGAAATATATCTAGCTTATAATTAAAATTGTGGAAAAAACAACAGCCAGTTTCTTAGCAAAAACATTTCTGCTCTGGACTGGACGAAAAAACCCTCAGTAGAAAGCTCACATCAAGACAATAGCTCATCAGTTCACAGTAGCATCGCTCTGCTAACATGCTAACAGCACATTTGAGTTACTCACCCTCTCCCTTCGTGTGCGGAATCATAGCATGAACGAATCACTCACTCACCCCCTCCCTCCTGGCTCACAGCTTCTTTTTCTTCTTCTTGGTTGGCAACCAACATTAAGGCGCATTACCGCCCCTCCCCCTGCGCAATTCCGTCACTCACCAATCGTAGGCCGATTGCAAAGTGAAAGTGAAAGCAAAAAACAAGCTCGATTTCAATATGTCACATATTGACAGTGGGTCATCGATGCCAATGACATAATTACCCAGCTACATTGCAAAAAAAATGCAAAAGCATTGACATATATTTTCCCTTCCTATGATAGAACGACGGGCCGGGCTGAGTTAGATTTTGGAAGCCCGGCTGGAAAAATCGCTAGCCCCGGGACGTCAGGCTAGCGATTTTGTGAGCCCTGATGCGGGGCTCTAAATAACAAAACAGGGCATGTTTTTTACTCTTTAATGACAGTAATATGATGTCGCAACGTGAATAAAAATAAACATACGTTGTACTTTAAATACGGTGACCATATTTTGATTTCCAAAAAAGAGGACACTTGGCCCAGTCATGAAGAATTTTAATAATACTGTTTGTTTAAAGAAAATTTTAACATACTTAAAAGATGCCTTCTCTGTGCAGTTAATGAATGGTGAAATAAAAAATGTCATATAGGCTTTTACAAGTCAACAAGTGCAAAAAAAAAACCCAACTTAAAAACCTCTGGAATTAAATAATGTTACAGAAATAATGCCTCATCTGTATAAGAAAAATTACCAGTGAGGTATTGTGCAATGGTTTCTGCTGTTTCATTTGGCGTTTCTAACCTCAATTAATTTTGTTTGCACACCACCATTCTTCCAGTCAAAGTATGATTGGGAATATTTTCTCTGTTCCATGGTTACTGAAGTCTGAGAAATGCCACAGTACTGGATTCCATTAGCTTCAAGAGTGACAATAGCTTTAGTCTTGGTGCGGACACTGCTGAACTTTTTAGCTGTGTTAAAGTCTGGAAATGCTTTTTTTTTTTTTTTAGCAACACACTAGTGCAGGGGTGGGCAATCTCAGTCCACGAGGGCCGGTGTCCCTGCAGGTTTTAGATCTCACCTTGGGTCAACACACCTGAATCACATGATGAGTTCGTTACCAGGCCTCTGGAGAACTTCAGGACATGTTGAGGAGCTCATTTAGCCATTTAAATCAGCTGTGTTGGTTCGAGGACACATCTAAAATCTGCAGGGACACCGGCCCTCGTGGACTGAGATTGCCCACCCCTGCACTAGTGCAATAGAAGGGAAGCGGACACAGGGAGGTGGGCGGGACACACAGCGGCAGCCTGCTTTCCAATTAGTCGAAACAAACTGAAAGCTTTGTATTCTGATTGGTTTGGTAAGCTGTCCATCTTTCCTCACCTCTATCATTTCTTAAAGCGGTAAGGAATCATTTTATGTGGGTTACATATAACACACTATTTTATATAGTTTTATATTCAAGTACCTTTGATGTATACAACTAAGAAACACAGCGCCTCACTGACATTTTTTGTTATCTTGAAATGTGTGCCAGATTATTGTCAAAGCCATTCCAATGACAAAATGATAAAGTAAATACAGAAAAAAATAAGTGCATATTGCTGTGTCTTTCTCTTGGATTCTGCTATGTACAGCACCAAACACTGCCCCTGTAGAAAATCCTCAGACTCCTGAGTTATAGCAAAGATGTATACATTAAGAGAATCAGGACATGCACATGTAACAACTGTCAGTGAGGAAAGACTTGCTTTCTTCACACTATGACTCGCTCAGTGTACTTGAACTGCAATTTATTTATTTATTTTTAAAGATGTATATTGGGAATAAGTCTTTAGATGGAAAACGAACAGATGCACAACCTCCTCCATGGAGTTCGTGTTTTGACACTTCTGACAATTTTTAAGCTAATGAAAAATAGGGTCAAGTTAAGGCAATCAAGCAAGGCATTCTTAACCTCTTCATAAACTTTCTTACTGTAGGTATTAATACAACCTTAAAAATAACGTGTTTTCTGATCAGAGAATTCACCTTGTGTAAAAAAGGCTCTGCTGTTTCTTTCTTCCAAGAATGAATGAAGTTTCTTCTTATAGAATTGTTTCCTTGGGTGTGACAGGTCCTCCATACAAGTGCTGAATCACCATAAATGTCAGGCTTCTGGGTTTAGTCTGGCAGTGTCTGAGCTGGTTTTACAAATAGTTTTTTTTTTTTGTTTTTTTTTAGCTTAATTACTCTTTTGCATTCAGGTGGTTGAACAGAAATGGTGTGTTCATTAGGAATTCAGGGAATTCATTTCTCTGAATGCGCTGCAGTGTGTGTGGGCATGTAACATGTAATGTAGATCTCTTCACCCTTTTATTGATAAGAGTGTCCCCAACTGCTACAGCAAATTACATTTTACACTCACTTGGGTCTGGATAGTGTAATAAAACTTCATAAGACAAGGTTAGCTTATAAGGTGTTTTTCAACCCCTCATCTTATAAGAAAGGGGTTGAAAGCGAGAGCCACATAAGGTTTCTTATTGCTGTTAGAAAGAATCAGTGACGGGCTGGATTTTGTTCTTTGTACTTGGACTGGGATAGCACACTTTGGCAGTGACCAGTCTTGTCATTTTTAAGAGTGAGTCTGTCACTGCCAGGGCATTTTCTTGGATCCATTCCTGTCCTCGAGCAGCTCAACAGTTGGAGTGCGATTGGGAGTGGAGTGGCATGATGACTGTAAAGGCAATGTGGCTGTGGAGGTTGACACTGGCATGTCCAGGCTCTCCATGGAGTCAGAAAGGGTTCGGTTGGTTTCGTGCTGTGGACAGAGGACATAACGGTTGGGGTGGTGGACCTCCACTGTGGTCACAGACTCCAGGCCTTTCAAGCAGAGAGGGGATGAGTGTCCAGTGGGATCCCGACCACCAACGGCTCCGAGCTCCATGGAGGACTCGTCCATGTTCACATATAGAATCTCATCTGGATCTTGTGGGTCTGGCAGATCCTCCAGGGCTTTTTCTAGCTCACAGCGCAGTGACTTGAATGATGGACGATCTTTTGGGCTCAGCAGCCTGCAGGAGAACATCAGGGAATAGCTGGTTTCTGTGCGTACCAGAGGTAATTTCTTCCTACATAGATCTGTACTTTATTTAAAAAGAATTTTTGCACACATAACAACAAAGCACTCTATAAAAAAATCATTTTACGTTATGTATTGAGTATGAATTTAATCAGGTCTACCACGAAGACTTGAAAAACAGGATGAATCACCATCCTGTAGAATGCATACTCATTGCTCAATCATTTTGTTTTTTCCTTGCACAGCTGCAGGCAAACGCATTCTCGTTTTTTTTCACTCAAGTGCCACTCCTCTGCTGGGGCAAAGGTTATTTGAATCAGGTTCTTCCAAAACAAACACAGTGATGCAGGGCTGGGTGTAGTACCCTGATCTACCCCTCCCTCACTGCTTGTATAAAATAAGGCGTCCAGGTAGTATTAGTACTTGATCACAGGGAGCTATTCTCCTGCTTTGTTCTGCTTGCCCATTTTACTGACTGCAGCCATGTTTGTTGCTCCTCCTGGCTATCAGCCAATCTATAGCCCGGTAAGTATCTGCAAGGACTGCTATCCTCAAAAAAAATTATGTTTTTTTTTTCATTAGGTCTTAAACAAGCTTCATTGTTTTTGTTCTGTTAATAACAATGATACTATTTGAGCCTGTGGCACTGTGTGAATTTTATGCAGAAAAGATGTAATAAATTGTCCTTAGGTTCTCATAGTTTCAATACCATTACAGGATTTTGCAAATGTATTAACTCAAAACTGCAATCACATACTTTGTTAGAGAATTAATATAGTGTCACAGTGGACGGTCGGCTGTTTTTATAAGGAGAAACCAAAAAAGTGACACCACAAAATGATAGCAAAGACTTAGTATTTTTACTTGGATCTTGTTTTTAGTTATTCAGTTTTCTCCAGTGGTTTCCAAAGAATGACACGTTTAAAGTGAGGGTGAGGTTACAATGCTTAGAACAGGATTAAGTAAACAAAATTCTATTTAACCATAGTACTGGTCACGGTTACTAGTAGAAGGATAGACTAACAATCTGACAGATAATGAAGTTTAGGTCAGGATATGCAGCTAAATTCAATTCAGTTGTATTTATTATAGTACCAAATCATGACAGGTGTCACCCAGCCAGCCCTCAACAATCAGATAGCCCCCTATGATCAAGCACTTGGGAAAGATAAACTCCCTTTAACAGGAATAAACCTCCAGCAGAACCAGGCTCAAGGACAGGCACAGGTGGATATAGACGGGACAAAACAGTCACTGAAAGTGAATCAGAGATGAATAAGAATCCTTGCTTTTATTTAAGTAGTATTGAAATATTAGTTGCTGAGAGGTACTGGAAAGAGAGACCATATTTCTCCGATAGTAGCAATTTAAAATCCTTCTCCTCACCTACAAGGTACCATATCAACCCAATAGAGCCCTTTGCTCTCAGACGGCAGACTTACTTGTGATTTCTAGGGTATTTCAAGCCCCTCGTTTGTGGAGACAAGTGTTGTACCAAGGTAGGTATGCCTGACAGAATTTGTTTCCCCTGCATCGGGAGGATTCGCTGGGCAGGAAGAGCAGATCCAATTGATTATGCCTGAATTAGAACCAACTAGACATGGAAGAAATGAGCTTTTTTAGTGAAAACTTGAAAAACAAGTGTCGTTACATTACTGTTCAGTTTGTAGATTACAACAGAAAATTATATATTTATTGTTCTCACATGTTATCGAACAGGATTATTTCAATAAACTGGCAGATAACTGACCGATTATTATTTGTATCCTTATGTAACTTTACTCTATTAAGACCTAAAAGCTCAAAAATTTCAGAAGTCATTATAATAAGTGTTTGTGAACTAAAAATCAAGAATTTGGGATACTGTTTGTCTATGATTTGGACATGGGGAACAAACTGTGGCAGGATCAGCCTGGTGTTATTTGTGTCCCACTGTAACTTTACTGTATAAAGAGCTAACATCTCCAAAATTTCAGGAGTAGTTAGTCATTATAAGAATTTTTTTGAACTAAAAATCAAGAATGTGGGAAGCACAAGATGTGTCCCGCAAACTGAAATGGACATCGAGCAACAATGTCAGCTATGGGGAAAACGCCAGCTCTTTGTAGCACCTTTTCATTTGTTATCTCGATATGAGATTTTCAATATTTGGGGGCCACGTGCTAGGTAAGGTAATGTCTTTTTAAGTAATGGTTTAATCACGGCCACCTTAAAGGCCTGTATACATGGCATCTTAACAGAGACAGATTGATCATATTTAAGACTTGTCCACTGTGGTGTATACAGAGTCAAAACTACAAAAATTGTGTATTTCTCCCAGCATTATGGAGGACAGTGTATATAATATATGAACTGAACGTGTTTTGTCATGCCCAGTAACACACAGAGAGAGAGAGAGGCCAAACTGGGAGAGTAAGAACTGTTGTGAAATAAGATAAACACTAGATAGATTCACGATGCTGTCCATACTGCCCAGGCTTTTGTATTAAATATTGAAATGCTGAGCCTCTTTTGGCTTCAAAAATGATTTCACTGAAACAAATAAAACAAGAGATTTGGTACAAACCAAATAGTTTGGAAATGCCTGATTAATATTTACTAGAGTACTGTAATTAAGCGCTGCAAAGTAATTTGATTTAACTGATTTAATCATAACACAACTGACGTTTGTAAGTGCACTTCATAGCTTTGCATATATCACACAGTGTTGCTGTGTTATAGTTACTTAATATTTTGTCATGGCACAGAACATACCCTATCTAGGGCCTATTAATGGAGGGCTGAGGGAAGGGATGTCCATCTATATCCAGGGGACCATTCCTAAGCACATCAACAGGTGAGTGGAAGAAATAAACTTGTGACACTGTACACTTTGCAATAAATTTATTATAGTTAATAGCTGTTAAATATGTTTTGTCCATTCTCAAGGTGGTTATCATTAGTTATAAGGGGCTGGATGGCGTCAACGTGTTAACGCGCTAACCGCGCTATTACGTTGACACCATCCAGCCCCATGCACGGGGCGATCTGCGGTAACTCGTTAATGCAGTTATTTCGTGAACATCATTTTAACGAGATTAACACTGACAGCACTAATTTTAATTTTCTTTCTTTCTTTCTTTCTTTCTTTCTTTTCATTGGCAGGTTCTTTATCAACCTGATTTGTGGAGAATATGAATCCAGCGACATTGCCCTACACTTCAACCCTCGATTTGATGGCTGGGACAAGGTGGTCTTCAACACCTGTCAGAATGGATCCTGGGGGTCAGAGGAGAAGATTCACAGGATGCCTTTTAGAAAAGGAGAGCACTTTGAAATGGTCATCATCGTTAATTTTCAGGGCTATCAGGTCAGGTCAAACTGTTGTACAGACAATGCAAACCATTTCTAGTTTACTTTATCCTGATTTTAGTATTTAAAAGCTGTAACTGAAGACTCAATAAATCGTTTATTCTCACTATAATATAATTATAAGGTATTAGTTATAGTCAGTCCATTATATTATTACCACTTTTGCTTCTTTTACTTCTGTATTGGTTTAATGCAACACCAATATGACATTATTCTGTTGCAGATTAAAGTAAATGGGATTGATTTCCATACTTTTATACACCGCATCCCTATGGAGCAAGTTCGTGGGCTGCAGATTGCAGGAGATGTTTCCATCCAGATGATTAATTTTATTGGGGTGAGACCTCAGCTCTGTGAATCTTCCGCATTGATGCTTCGGGCTTTGCTGGGGAAAATAAATGAAGCTAAAATTATCAAAAGTTTACATTCAACAAGTCTGGCAGTTGGCTAACGATTTCTGCCCAATAGGGCATGAATAGGTATCATGAAGGAGTGGGAACAATTAAAACAGTACATGTTGCATCATATTCAGAAAAATCATTTTTCTTTCATGTTTTGCTGGGTTTAAAAGTCATCTATTTACAAAACTGAAATTAGCAGATGAATAAATATGTTTGTATGAATGAATGAATGAATTATTATGTTTCTATCAATATGCCAGATTTCTCCTTGTATTTCAAACAACACAATCCTGTGTGTTTAATCATTATTATGCTCAACAACACTTACTTTGTGAAAATTTTGTTTTTAATTCAGTTTCTTTTTTCCAATTGATCTTTTTAGGGTGGAATGGGAGGAGGAATGGGAGTGAGTGTATATATGTAATATCAAACTGATACAAATTCATTTATCAAAGCTTTTTCATGATTACAATCATTCCCTGCTTTTCAACAGGGAGGATATCCAGGAGGGGGCATGGGGGTATGTCACTTTTGCTGAGATATGTTTTGCATTCTGTTTCTTTAAATATTACTGTAGTGATATAAATGTGCATATATTTAATTTGAACTACACCGTGCTTCTTTTGACATCCAGGGAGGTTACCCAGGTGGCATGGGAGGAGGAATGGGAGTAAGTATACTGAGTAACTGTACATCTGCTTTTGATAAGATCACTGTAATTTTTCAAGTGCCATGTTAGAATTCAAATTATTGAACATTCATATTTGAACTTTTCAGCCAGGAGGATTTCCAGGAGGTGGCATGGGGGTATGTCACTTTTTCTGAAGCATGTTTTGCATTCAGTTTCTTTAAATATTGCTGGATCTGTAGTGAGAGGAAGTGTGCACATTTGAACCGCACTGTGTTTCTTTTGACATCCAGGGAGGTTACCCAGGTGGCATGGGAGGAGGAATGGGAGTAAGTATACTGAGTAACTGAACATTTGCTTTGATAAGATCACTGTGATTTTTCAAGTGCCACATTAGTACGCAAATGATAAAACAAACATATTTGAACATTTCAGCCAGGAGGATTTCCAGGAGGTGGCATGGGGGTATGTCACTTTTGCTGAAGCATGTTTTGCATTCAGTTTCTTTAAATATTAATGGATGTGTAGTGAGAGGAAGTGTACACATTTGAACTGCACTGTTTCTTTTGACATCCAGGGAGGTTACCCAGGTGGCATGGGAGGAGGAATGGGAGTAAGTATACTGAATATTGTATATTTACTTTTGACTAGACCACTGTAAGTTTTCAAATAACATGCTAGTACGCACATCATTAAACAAACATGTTTGACCTTTTCAGCCAGGAGGATATCCAGGAGGTGACATGGGGGTAAAAAAAACTTTCATTCCTCAGATTTATATTTGCTATATTATAAAATGTAGGTCACACATATGTAACAGAATAAAATCATTTTAAAACTTCTTATTGATATATGATTCCTTGCAGGATGGATATCCAGGAGGAATGGGAGGTGGAATGGGGGTATTGAATTATGTTATAACTTAAATAATCTGTGCAAGCTGAGTTTTTATGACAAAAATGTGAATTAATTAAACTTTTCCTTCTTTTTTTTTGTATCTTTCATTTTTATTTCGTTTTTGTTTTTCTTTCTGTTGTTATTATTATTTAAGGGCGCCTTTCCAGGCTCAAATCTGCCGGTGAGAACACTGCACAAAAAATCAACATGTTCTTTTTATACACAGTTCATATATATTTACTTTTGCTAAACCTTCTCATATTTTCTATCTACTAATCAGGGTATGAGTGGGCAGCCAGTCTACAACCCTGTAAGTAAAATTTGCACAACACTCAACTTTCAGTCCAGTCACTGACTCCACGGGTATTATATTAAAAGATCAAATCTGAAAATATGAGGTGAATTTATTCAAATGAAGATGATTTGTTTAGAGAACATAAACAAATTAAGCTGTCATGCTGAACTTTATTTAATGAAAATGTTAATTTTTACCCTTTCTATTATCATGACTAAGAAAAGCATGTGGGTTGTGAGGTTTGAACTTTTGTTGGCTTCTGAAATGATGCAAAACAAAGAAAGTTTGACAGTCATTGAATTTGTCAAACAAGACTTCAGTCACATTAGACACTAGACTGTAACCTTCAGGACATCATTAATAGGTTTTGTACACCTCTTGTTTTTTGTGTAAAGAGTATATCAGCCTCTTATAAGGCCACCTGTGTTACTGTGTAATACTGTAATACTCATATAAGATGTCTCAATTTGTTTTTAAGCCTGTGCCTTACTCCAGCATCATCCAAGGAGGGATGTTCCCTAAGAGGACCATTGTCATCAGAGGCATGGTTCCCTATGGAGCACACAAGTGTGTGATTTTAAGTCTACTTGCCGAAATCTCTAGTGCAGTACTAAAGTGCTAACATGAATGTTTAATGCTCGTGGATGTGTGTTTCAGATTAAGCATCAAGTTTTTGGTGAGCAGATCTCGAGATGTCGCTTTCCACATTCATCCAAGATTCAGGGAAGGAATTGTTCTAAGAAACAGTATGATTGGAGGAAACTGGGGCCAGGAGGAGAGAGAAATGAGCATGAATCCATTTATGGAGGGCCAGTACTTTGATGTAAGTACCATCAGTCATGCAGTCATAAAATCAAGTCCTTATGATGAATTTTGGAAACAAATTTTAATGTGATTTTGGCAAATTCTAGACAACTTTGTGTGTCAGCATTCAAAAGTTTTCTCTCTGTCCCTCAGATGTCAATCCGTTGTGGGAACCAGAGGTTTAAAGTGTTTGTGAACGGGCAGCACCTGTTTGACTTTTTCCATCGCTGGCAGTCCTTCAATGAGATTGACATGCTGGAGATAGAAGGCGATGTGCAGATCTCCTACATCCACTTCTGATACCACACACTAAAAAAAAGAAAGAAATTGTGCAACTTTCAAAAAATGTTATTTTTTTTAAATAACATATTTCAAAAATATCTCACCCACAGAGTTGCTTATCTCAGTTTCTTACCTGCTTTGAGATCAGATATCTCAATAAGATCAAATGTAACCTCAGTATCTGCTGTATTGTTTATACCCAGTTAACTGAATTAATAAATCATTAATCATTCATGAATTAACTGATTTATTTCTTATGCAAAATAGTGTATATACTGTATAAAAATTTGTTTACAAATCATTACAGTGACAATATAAGGCAGTTATAGTACAATTTTCTCCCAATTCAAAAAAACACAACAGGAAAATGTACACACACATGCACTGTAATGCAAAATACTGGCTCTGTGAAGGCACTTGGTAAAATCATGAAATTTAAGGCTTTGACTGTAAGGTGGAGTTTCAGTTTTTGCTGGAACACACTTGGAAGCTCATTTTTGGAACAAAATACGCCAAAGACACAGATATAAAACAGGAGACATATTTGCATTCAAAGTGGTATAGCATCTGTACATGGAAATTTAAACCAGTACCTCAGCCTCAGCACCACTGTTTGTGGTTCAGAAACAATGTGGGACTCCTACTGAGTATACAGTACCAAAGCTATTACAGTAAATGTACACTTCCTTTTAACAAGAAATTTCCATAATGCTACTAGTATAACACACCATTTTATATGGTTTCATATACAAGTACCTTTGATGTATACTGTACAACTAAGAAACACAGCGCCTCACTGACATTTTTTCTCATCCTGAAATGTGTGCCAGATTATTGTCAAGGCCATTCCAATGACAAAATTATAAACTAATGCAAATACATAAAAAACAAGTGCATAATGCTGTGTCTTTCTCTTGGATTCTGCTATGTACAGCGCCAAACAAGTGGCAGGATGATGTCACATGACGAGGTTAGTGATGTTTTCCAGTCTCCCAGACTTTTCTCATCAACAGAAAATACTGCAAATGTGTCATGTTCTCTAAGGCTTTGTTTTCTGCTACTAAGAATAGGAAATAACTGAAATACAACAAAAAACCCCAAACAAAAAGATACACAAATTATAAACACACACAGATACAAAAACATTAGTGCAAGTTGTAGAAATATAAAAATCAGCATTTAAAAAAAAGTGTAATAACACTGTGCTTGACATAAAAAAATTAAAGGTGAAGAGTTCATCCCATTATTTGTCATGGATAATGCATTCATTTCCTACCCTCAGTCCATCCACCTGTACCTTGAATTATCTGTGTCCTCTTGATTTCTACTAGTACGTCTGTCCCTCTAGAAAATCCTCAGATTCCTGAGTTATAGCGAAGATATATACATACGTGAATCAGGACATGCACATGTAACAACTAACAGTGAGGAAAGACTGGTTTGTATGAATCGCTCAGTGTACTTGATGCACAACTAACAGTAAAAACCCTGGAGAAGATACAAGAATTTGTTACAGCGGTACACCGGGCTCCGATGCAAATCCTGTATTATTAATATGTTTTTTAATGGAAATACCTTTACTTTTATTTGCAATTTATTTATTATTTTAAGATGTATATTGGGAATAAATCCTTAGATGGAGTGCAGCCAACATTGTGCAACAGTTGGTGGCACTCCATGGAGTTCATATTTTGACACTTTTGACAATTTGTAAGCTAAGTAAAAATAGGGTCAAGTTAAAGCAATCAAGCAAGGCATTCTGAATTTCTTCATAAACTTTCTTATTGTAGGTATTAACATAACCTTAAAAAAAAGGTTTTCTGATCAGATAATTCACCTTGTGTAAAACTGGCTGTGCTGGTTCTTTGTTCCACGAATGAGTGGAGTTTCTTCTTGAAAAAAAAAACACAGTTTCCTTGGGTGTGACAGGTCCTCCATAGAACTGCTGATTCACTGTAAAGTTCAAGCTTCTGGGTTTAGTCTGGCAGTGTCTGAGCTGGTTTTACAAAGAGGTTTATTTATTTTTAGCTTAATTACTCCTTTGCATTCAGGTAGTTGAACAGAAATGGTATGTTACAGCTAAAGCAACAGGGAATTCATTTCTCTGATTGTGCTGGTGTGTGTGGCATTGTAACATGTAATGTAGATCTCTTCACCCTCTTATTGGTAAGGGTGTATCCGGCTGCTACAGCAAATTACATTTTACACTCACTTGGCTCTGGATAGTGTAATAAAACTTCATATGAGACAAGGCTGGCTTATAAGGTGTTTTTTCAACCCCTCATCTTATAAGAAAGGGGTTGAAAATAAAATAATGCCAGTCCTTCACGTCATTGGAATGAATTTGGCTGCTTGTTTATGAGTATGTCTGTGCAAACTATGTATAGAGAGGCACATAAGGTTTCTTATTGCTGTTAGAAAGAATCAGCGACAGGCTGGATTTTGTTCTTTGTACTTGGACTGGGATAGCACACTTTGGCAGTGACCAGTCTTGTCATTTTTAAGAGTGAGTCTGTCACTGCCAGGGCATTTTCTTGGATCCATTCCTGTCCTCGAGCAGCTCAACAGTTGGAGTGCGATTGGGAGTGGAGTGGCATGATGACTGTAAAGGCAATGTGGCTGTGGAGGATGACACTGGCATGTCTAGACTCTCCATGGAGTCAGAAAGGGTTCGGTTGGTTTCGTGCTGTGGACAGAGGACATAACGGTTGGGGTGGTGGACCTCCACTGTGGTCACAGACTCCAGGCCTTTCAAGCAGAGAGGGGATGAGCGTCCAGTGGGATCCCGACCACCAACGGCTCCGAGCTCCATGGAGGACTCGTCCATGTTCACGTATAGAATCTCATCTGGATCTTGTGGGTCTGGCAGATCCTCCAGGGCTTTTTCTAGCTCACAGCGCAGTGACTCGAATGATGGACGATCTTTTGGGCTCAGCAGCCAGCAGGAGAACATCAGGGAATAGCTGGAGAAAACAAAGGAATGTTAGTGGAGAATGTACTGTTAGCATGTTAGCACATGAAAAACAGTTACATTTAATATCCCATAGTAACTAAATATTTTTATAGAAATAAACAGTTCTGCATTTCTATGTAATTTTTTTCCGGGATAAGAATATGTATTCCATACTTTTAAATATTGAGTTAATTTCTAATAATTAGCTCTATATTTCCCCCTTGATCTTCAAAGGTCAATTTTGTTTGTGTTAAATTTTGGTTTATATTTTAATACATTCCGTGTTTAAAATCCTCTTTTTTTCCTCACTTCAGTTTTCTGTGCTATTATTTATAATGTCAGTGTGACCGTCAAAGAATCTTAATCTCAAAAATTCTCAAAAACACTTCTTTAAGAGCAGACAGACTGGAGAAGTCTTTAAGCATGTAGCCTTGGTTGATTTATGGAAACAGGGTACTTATAATGAGAAGGGAAAAGATTTCATTATCAGTAAAGTGTTTTTGTCAAGGATACTCACATGCTGTCCAGACAGTCTGGAGGCTGCTTGAGACGGTTTCCTTGTCTCAAATAATCATAAATCTCACTATTTTCGACCCCAGGGTATGGTGTCTGGCCCCGAGTGGCGATTTCCCACATGGTGACTCCAAATGACCACTAAGAGCGAGCACGAGAAAGATGGAGAGGCGTACAGGGAAATAAAAAGAGAGAGGGCGAGGAAGGGTTTAGCATGAATTCCTGTAGACTTTACACACCTTGTCACACATTAGTGAAACATGAGTCTACACTGGTCAAACACTGGCTATGGAAAAATATCACAGTTGTGTTTGTCTTGGATTTTTGGACATCCTACTTTATGAACAAGCACTAAAGAATGCAGATCATTTTAAGTGCTTGCACTGTATAAACACAACTGCACATGTGCATCGACACGTAGGCCCTTAAAAATACTGTATATGTCACTAGCTTACCAGCTGCTAAAGTTGATATCGCTTACAGATGTTGGTCAGGACATATTTATGCATATTTATACTGAAATTTACATATATTTTGGTAAATAATTTTGTCTTCATGATCAGCTGGTATGCTTAAGCAATGTATAAAATACTTGTTTCTGAGAACTTTAGGTCTTGTAAAAAATTTGACGACAAAGCTTTAATTCCCAAAACACATTGTTAACTTTTTGAGAAGCAGTATTTTTATTCCCAAGCCTCTCTAATACTGAATGCCTTTGTTCTGTAGGGCACACAGTAACAAACACACAGAAGATGAACTTACCACATCACTCTTTGTAGTGTAGACGCGGTCAGCTAAGCTTTCGATGGCGATCCATTTTACAGGCATCTTGGAGATCCTGCCCTGTCTGTAGTAGTCTCCATTGTAGATCTTCTTGGAGAGGCCAAAGTCAGCCACACATACATTCATATTCTCATTCAGCCTGTGAAAGGGCATTTAGACATGAGCTAGTTATTACATTTGTGCTGGTACTATATATATTGAATAGTATCTACATATCGACAGTCTTATTCAATTTAACATCCAAAACATTTGTTTTATAACACTCATAAACTGGTATGACTTGCTTGCATCATTAGTCTTTTATTCTAGCAAAAAAGAGACTAATGCCTAAAACTGACATCTAAGAGTAATGTTTAATATTGAGCAAAGTGTGTAGTTCTTGCTTTACTTCTTCACAGAGATTTTCTCCAAACATTGTATGTTGGATGAAAAAAAAGGAAAGAGAAAGAGCAAACGAGAACACCCACAGGAAGTGAAAGAGCAAAATGCAGAAGCAGAGATTGTGCTTACATGCAGTTGCGGGCAGCGAGGTCTCTGTGGATGAAGTTCTTGTTGCTGAGGTATTCCATTCCCCTGGCAATATCGGTCATGAACTTAACCAGCATTTGAGATGGGAGGTACTGCAGGATAATACAGAGAGAAATAAGTTTGGTTTTTGTTCTTTGTCTAACAAAGCTGACGTGTATTTTCTGTGCAGTAGAGGGCACCAGAGCCCATTGTGTTGCAAGTCTAATTGGAGCACTCCTTTGCTCCAGATACTCCTCATGTGGAAACAATAGAGTTCAGCTCCACTGTGTTCTTGGAAACTGTGCAGAACTCATGGGTGTTTCAACACTGTGTATGGATCTTGTTTTGATTAGGGTTGTGTTACCCAACTTGGCTGTTCAGGGACTTACTGCGTAAGGCAGTTTAAAAAAAACAAACAAACCCAAAACAAGTATTAATACGTAAAACTGAAAATAAAGACGTGTGTTGTTGTAATCTCTGACTGTACGTGTTGCCGGAAAAAGTATGGGTGGAGACTTGTTTAAGAGATCTTTGAATCTCTGTTGAACTTTGGAACCCATTTAGCTGACAGACATGTGAACTTGTAAACTCCAAACCTATTAAGCTGTTAAGCTGTGTTGGACTGTATGTGTGCATATGCATAGGTGACTGTGAGTGTGCATGTCTGTTGCTGATTTTGTGCATTTGTTTGCTGTAATCAGACTAACCACAGGACAGTCTCCCAGCCTTGAGTATAGCAGATAACTGTGCAGATCTCCGTGTTTCATATATGGCAAAATGACCACAGGGGAGGGATATCCTTCACTCTCCACAGTCTGTAGACACACACCTATTAAAAAAACAAAAAACAAAAAGAGCTTAGTATGCACTGAGACTTCATGCCTCTTCTGTCTATTCAGAAATTAACATCATTTTACTCTTAATCCCAAAAGTCTTGAATGTGTATTTAAATAAGTGTCTTCATCTGAAGAAACAACACACAATAACTACAACACAAAGGATTTGTTCTATGGCTCTGTTTTCTTTGGCTCTTACACAGAATTCAGAGTATATCTGAGCAACAAATGCCTTCAGCGTTTTTAGTTGGATGCAGACAGAAATTTCCAAACCTGAATGGCTATGTGTCATTAAGTGTAAATTAGAAAAAAACACAACCTTTTGCAATTTGAAATAGCCAACTTTTGACATGCCAAGCAGCAAAAATGCCAACTCACCAAGGAGCCTCATGACATTGGGGTGGTCGAACTCTTTCATGCAGGCAGCCTCTCGGAGAAAATCTTCCATCTCTGATCGTGTGCATATAGCAACTGGGGAGAAGAAGGTACAGAGGGGAAGCCACATCACTCAGTGGGTAATGCATGGCACTAAAACCAAAAGGTTGACAGTTTGCAAGAATAAGAAATAAACTATTTCAGAAGGCCTTTTGAGTCCCTGGATTTATTTAACTGTGAGTTCATGCATGTCAGCATTTTTAACCACTGAGGTCGTTTAAATTTCTCAACTAGAGTCCCTCCATAATTTAGTTTTGAAAAAAACATCTAAAAAAATTATATGGGGTAAAACTTTCTCTTCTGCCAATATTTTCTAAAAGCTGACTTTGTCCGTTTTCTGATGAAAACTGAGATATTTGCCCTGAACACTTGTAAATTTTTGACCCAGGAGGCTGCTTATCAAATGCCCTGTGTTCCAAAGATGAAGGGATTCATTGTAGTGATTGCTGAGTACTTTTACTGTCTACTCACTTTTCATAGTCTTGACAGCGACTTTGAGAACAAACTCTTCTTGAGTCAGCAGCCCTTCCATCACAGAGCCAAACTCCCCTGAAGACAGAAACACGTAGTTTAAAGCAATTGAAAATCACCTCTCATTAATTTCTCAACTGTAAACAGTTTATACAACTATTAAACAGCAAACCGTTTTACTATACAAATATATAACATATTTGTCTGACAGGAGATAAGTAGAAACCTGCATTGGTGCTATGGCAGACAAGTCTATGAACATATACCAATTTTGAAAAAGAAGTGTTAACAAAGCCTGAGATTAAAAATATATGTATATTAATAAAAACAACAAAACACCGAGCACTACCTTCTCCCAAGGTCTTTCCCAGGGTTAATTTATGTCTGTCCACCATCACATCTTGGAGCTTCTGCTTCAGCTCATCGCTGATGCCCAAGCTGTTCACTGAAGAAGGGGGAAAAACAGAATTTTAATGCTGCTTAGTTGCCTGAAGCAGTTTAATTAACAACACAGAAATGAGAGAATAACAGCCTGATTTTGCCAAACAGCCTCGCTAGCTTTCTCAAAACCGCAATGCATGACACTAAGCCAAAAACAAAGTGTTTACTTGTAAAACTCCCCCAAAATGAGCATTAGTCTTTCCAGTTTAAACAGTTTCTTAGTCCCATTAATACATTATTTGAAGTTGCATTCAGATAATACATTATCTTTTGTTATGCACTTTTTCAGGTACATGTGTTTGTTGCAAGTCTAACATAGTTTTATGTCTAAAAAACAAAACCATTTAAAAGTGAATCAAAATGTTACCAGGACCTAACAAATAATATAATGTAGTGAAAGTAAAAGTGCTTCAATTACAATGCAAAGAAGTGCAATATTCTTTAATAAAATAATATTTAAATAAAGCTCTGTTGGGAATATGTGACCCCAGTTTTGTTTTTTGTTTTTTTCTATAAGTCAATGTGATCCTGCAGGGACCAGGTTGGGTTGAGGGACATGAGGTCAGAGGATTAAGCTGGTTTAAATACTCACTCCACAGCTGGCTGTCATTGAGCTATAGTGGTAAGCTGACTGCGCTACACATTTTAGCTCTGTTTTCACATCTGGGCCAGGATGTGACAAGGCTACAACATGCTCAGAGATCCCCTCCAGCTGCTGCTACACCATCAATCTGTCAGGCATTGGACAACAATTTACTCGGTCTTCAGGCATGTTCCAACACATGCTGGCGTGACCAGCTATTAGCCAAGGCTTCTAACATCTAGAGCTTCGGGGTTTGACTCCACTCTGAGAACTGGCTGAAATTACCGGTCAGTGTCCACAGCTTTAATTCTGTCCAAATCTCTCCAATCTGATTCTTTCCCTTTTACCCAGTGCAACTTTCTTCATTCACTCTGAGTCTATAATATCTCTTCATCTCTGTATCTTGGCCCCTCTTATTTTACTGAATAGTTTTTTCGCTCTTTTCCCTGCAGTTTTATCTTACTCCTGGCCTCTTTGCGGCTATGGCAAGCTGAGACTTGACCACGAGGACTACAATACTGTGTGCATTGGTTACAATGGCAAGACAGGTATATCAAATCATGAGGACTCGCAGGGACTGCTGGCTGGGAAAAGCACAAAAAATACTGTTTCTATGATGCTACCAGTTTGAGTTAAATGGTACTGTTACTTTATTTCCCAACGCCACATGCCTTTTCCCAAATTGGAAATGTGGAGCAGTTATTTTAACTTGTTTTTAACATCTCCAGTATCATGTTAAATTTAACTTTAATTTGCTTATCTGAAGAGTCTAGTTTAATTTTGATGTTCATGCTTGATTGCACAGGCCATAACTTCATTACTACATTTCCCGCGCATATAATTAATAAGCCTATTAAAAGGCTGCCTTATGTAATATAAAATGCTCACTGTTGCTATGGCGTATGTCAGCTGACTGAACTCTCCAGGGCTATTATTACTGTGGGAAACGAATGAAGTGTTAGTGCATTTCTGGCTTTGATCAACCAAAACAAACTAAAGATGTTTTCTCTTGCTTTGAAATAATGAGAATAGAGCTGCAATCGTATGATGCTTTTTTTTCCACAGAACTGCTGGTTCCTGTTATGTCTCTTTCTTTAAGGGCAAGTTTGGGCATGCTGCTAATAAAGAGTACCTGTTTCTGCCAAAAGGACAGTTGCGTGCAAATACAGAGTATCAGCTTTCTGCCAAACATGGCAGACTACAGAGGAACTCACATGTTGCTTCTGTAGTCCTACGGCTGTATGATCGGCGAGCACGGTACCTGACCACCAGCTCTCCACTCTCCATCATGGGTTCAAACGCCTCTCTGTGAAAGGATACATCACAAGAAACATAGCAAAACACCAAGTCAGGTCACACCAGTGAACAAAAGTGAAAGATGGCTTTGGGCCACATTTCATGAAGCTATTTTTAGTCTTTCAAAACAAATGTTATTGCTTTATATAAATGCTTTAGAAGTGTGCAAGTGAGGCAAGCAGGCTGAGACCCAGAAAAAATTGAGACTTTTTGGTTTGGCACAGTCACTGAGTCCCTCCCTTCCAACCACAAGGAGCAGTAACACCCTACGCACCCAAAGCGCGTCTCCTTGCGCCGCAGTTTGGCCACGTAAACAGCCAGGAACACAGCTATGGACACAGCACCGGTAATGGCCATCACCACATAAAACCAGTGCCAGGAAAAGGCTGGGGGCGATGACGGACCTGAAGGATAGGGTGTGGATGGAGACAGATGAGCATTTAGTAGTGTAGGTCTTGTAATTTGGAGTGGGGATTTAGGAGTTTAAAGCAGTAATTAAGTCATTTTATCGAAGAAGAAAGAAGACATGATTTGTGTAAGTTATATTAGCAAGATGACAAAAAGCATGCTGAAATATACATGCCGAATTGTTGGGAATAATGGTATGAATCAAGTGAAGAAAGTGACAAAGCAAACTCTTTGAGCTAAATCAAAAAGTCCTTCTTTTCCTAAAAACATAGTCCTTTTCTTCACTCTAGAAATATTTTGCTGTGCCATTTCCCACACTGAAATTTATTCTCCAGTCACTGCCACAATCTACCGCTGAACACTCACAATCTCTACCCAGTGTTTACAACTTCTCTTTCTTTTCATACTCATCCTCCCCGACTTTCTTTGCTTCTTTTTCTCCTCTCATTTGCCATTTTTGTTGTTTGAATTGTCTGTCTAGCTCTGTTAGACAAAGCAAACAGAGATGCTCACTGCTCCTGCCAGTTATAAATATTTATGATGCTTCTCCTCAATCAGCCCCATACCTCTCTTCCCCTTTCCCTTCTCTGTGAGATCATCTTCTCTTTTTTTTCTCTTCCTTCCCTTTTTTCCCAAAATACACAGTGAAAGACACTAAGAAGAAGTAGTGCAGTTATGGAGAAAAAAAACCATGAGCTCACTTCCACTATCACTGTCATTGTGTGCTACTCAGAGAGGTGACAGAAGAATGTTTGTATGTGTACATAAATCCAGTCATTGCTCACCTCTAAATTCACCCATTTCTGCTGGTGTAAAAAATAGAGAGCATGTGTTAATATTTTGACTTTTTAAAACAGATCATATCAAGTATATTTTAGCAACCACAATTTCATCAAACGAAATCATTGCTTTATAAGAATAATACGTTAATCACACCTGTTGCAATATATTAAGATTTTGTTACTCACCAGGAACGTTGAGTGTCAGAGTCTGAATGGGTGCCCAGGGTCCTTGACCCGCCCCTGTATAGGCACACACTCGGAAAGAGACATTGGACAGGGGGACAGACAGATTGATTGCGAACTCAGTGCCCAATCCAGTATCAATGACAACCTGAAAGAAAAAAAGAGACTGTCATTATTAAGAAAAATTGACATTTTCTCCATGCATTTGTAAATTTAACAACTTTGTTGACTGTGAATGTGTCCCACACTGACCTGCTGAGTAGCAGGTGTGCTGTACTCCACCATGTAACCCTGTAGCTGCCCATTTAGTTTTCCTGGTGGCTCCTCCCACATTACTAGTACCTCTGTCCCATTTAACTTAGCAGTCACATTAGCTGGTGGATTTTCAGGCACTGAAAAAGAAAAAAACAAGAAAAACAAAGCTTAGAAGCATCTCAATTTTCTCCCTCCCTCCTGCAGACTAGGATTCTCTGTTTTCCTCTGTTTTTCCCTCTGTGTTACCTTGCCCACTAGTAGGTGGAATTAATCAGTGCATCTGGGAGCAACTGTCCACTTAACTTGTGTCTTTCACACAATTTGTAATGACTCATGGAAACATCATAGCAATTTTTATTTATAATTATTGTAAGTGTACCATCAGTACTTTAACTGTGTGCTAAGTGGCCTGTGTCCAGCGGACTGGAGTTAGCCAGGCATGTGTTGTTTTGACAGCTTAGAGCCTCTAGGGTGTGGATAACTCAAGCAGCTGGAGGGAGAAGATGTCAAAGAATGTGGAGAATTTGGCTTTATTAGGACAAAAAGGCATCTGAGGGCACCGCAGACAGGGGTGATTAGTCAAGTTCAGAAGCTGTTCTGGTCTTTCTTTGTCATCATGGTTCAGTAAAGTCCTGTGTCTACTTCACTTCATGCAGTTCCTTTTCTGTTGGCCACTCCTGTTATTGCTTTATTCATTCTTGTCTGGCTTTGTTTTTGGCATTCGGGAGAAGAGAGGGGGGAAAAAAAGGCATCTGGCTACCAAAATACCCACTGGAGAGAAAATCTAGCTGAATAACATGCTAGAAATAGTGTGAGGAATTTATGCACTGTGTGTGTGTGCGTGCATATGTGATTGATGCACTGTTGAGCACAGAAAACCAAGAAAACTTTCAATAAGAAGAAGTGAAGGCTTATATCCTGTGTTAGTGTTTAAAGCTTACTTTGTGTTTGCTTCTCACTCTTGGTATGCTCCCAAAGTCACACAAACAAGCTGGACACCCACACACACCCACGCATGAGCTAAGTCACCGTGCGGGGGAAACACAGCCCAGCCCTATGGATGATGTTATCAGGAAGCGTTTGGCGGGTGATTGTTTCCACATGTGGTCCTTATTCTGCCTGCCAGCGGCAACAAAAGCAAACTCTAAGTCAAGTTTGTTCCAGCAGTTCGGCTCCGCGTTTGCTTCATCATCTGTCGGACTTTCTCTTTCTGCATTCTCCACCTCTTTGTTGCCCATACTCTTTTACTCTCCTTCTCATTTTCTCTCTTTCCCTGACTTCTATCCAACACAATTCCATCGTTTCTTTCCAAGTTTTCTTCTCCTTCATTGCTCTCCCTGTTTTAATGCCGTTCTTTGTTCACGTCACAAGTTCATTTGAACAGAGATGTTGATGTAAAATGTAGGATTAAAAAAAGAGTTTCCCTTGTACAAAAATAATGAGATTTGCAAACTTCAAAAAAGGAAATGAGATTTGTGCTTTTTTGTAAAAATGCCTCGTGTTTTTTATTCTTCTGAAAGAAAGGAACGCAAGCCCTGACTTGGCAAGAGATTGAGAGAGAAACTCTCGAGCCACAATTAGTTCACTACAGCAAAGGTTCAGATTTGAATCCACATCAGACTTACTGTTTCACATCCTGTTGGGGTGAAGAAAGTGTCAAATGATCAGATTTGAAAGTTGTTTGAAAGCAGGGATGTGACTCTTTCCTCATTCTTTATTCTTTTTTCCCCCATTCTTGCAGGCTGTATCCCCTTTATGTGGGTGAACATATGTATGGAAAAAGGTCATCCTTAAGCCAGAAACTGACTGGTTCCCATACATGAGAACCAAGACAGCTCTACACAGGAAACATGTGCAACACAAATGTTAGTGTCATCAAAAATGTCTTAACTTTTAAGGCCATCCACCTTCTTTCAATTTAACAGCACAACCGACTGCTGTCTGTCTGGGAAAAAGAGTCACTTAATGCTTGAGAATGCATTTTTGTTGGCAGTAGTATTAAGCAGGATTAAAACGTGACACGTGTGCACATTGGGGTATGTCATCATGACTCACTTCCATTGGGACAGTGAATTGGGCTGTTCTGTGACTGTTTATTACATCTCTTTGGGGGTACAGACTGACGTTATGCAAGGTGTGTACAGAGAATCAGGACTCCATTAACAGCCATTTAGTTTCTTAGTTTATTCTTTGTGTGTGTGTGTTTTTTAATTCTGGGGTTCTTTTCAGACAAATAAAATAGACTTACGGTATGTAAATAAATGCAATAAATGTAAAATCTCATCTCATTGCCGCGTTAGGATTAGCGGGGTGACATGGGTCGACTCACTTCCTCTCCCTCTGACCAGCCCTACCCCCTCATCCTCCAGGGAAAAAAGTAGACTGGGAAAATAGCTAGATGAGTGTTTTCTCAAAGCACCCCCTTCTCCCATTTTTTTCTGCCCTTCCATCCAGTCCTTCCCTTCTCCCACCACCACCAGCACTTTTTCCCTTTTTCCCACAGCGCCTAGCTCTGTGTTCTGGAAAGGAAAATCATAAGTCAACTGAGGTTAAAAAGGAGGGGGGAGAAATGAAAGATGAATGAGTCAAGCTGAAAAACTGGATTCAGAAAAACTTGTTCAGCTTGTTTGGGGGTGCAGGAAATCACATCCTCAGCAATGTTTGTTGGATGAAGTAGAAAACAATGGCTGAAAGACAAATGAGTAAACGCCAGCCCAGCTCATCTGGAGGAACCAGATGAAGGACACGAGACATAAAGGGAGAGAGAGTTTAGCATATAGTATATGCACAATTTATGAAGGATTTAAGGAGGCAGAAAGCTACTGAAGACTTCAGGCTCAAGAGAAAAACCTTGTGGGAGTTTGTCAGAGACTCCAGCACTGAATCACATGGAAAATGTGGAAAATATTGCTGTGCTGTAAACAGTCAAACTCTCTCTATTATTCTCTAACTCAGTTTACCCTTAATGCCTCCTGAACTATTTTTCTAGCTAAATGTTATGTTTCATTTGTCACTTTTTTCCTGTGAATCGAAAAGAAGATTGCTTTAGCTTAAAAAAAAAAAAAGAACTGAAAATTCTGCATGTTCGAGGACTGCTTCCCTTTTGCGTCTCCCGTTTATGAGAAAATGAGAAATACTATGTTTACAGATTACAGCAGCTTCCCTCATGGAAACCCCCAATCACCGCTCCTGTGGCATATCTTCTCTCTCCATTCCTATTTATCCAGGGATACAGAAAGCATGAGCTGGCATGGAAAATCCCACCTCAGTCTAAACTCAAACACAGGCTAGCATTAGAGTTTGGACAGAGTGCTGCAATCCTAACTGAAGCCTTTCAGGAGAATTTAGCATCTACCTTCCTTTTCCCCATCACAGCCTCTTCTGTCCCCTCAGTGCTAGTCAGCCTTCTATTTCAAGAGTTTACATTTAAAGCTGGGTTCACAAGGGTACAGTCACTCACATCTGGTAACCTTCATAAACACAGACTAAGGAAAAGGGGCACAGTAATGAATATTATGACTAATGGTGCACTGTAAACTAATTCCCCAACTCCATGTTATCAGAGTTCAGAATGAGTCTTGACTCATAATGATCCAAGTTGAAAATCATTCAAAAGACTCTGCAGGGAATTAAATCCACCTTAAAATAGATCCAGAAAAAGGGATCATGGGGCAAAAACAAATGTAAGTGCAGTGCTGCTGAGGAACTTTTGCTAGCTTTAATTCTAGACAAGACAGAAAACAGTCAAAGTGACTCATGCCCAAAGCATAAGACAGCTTTGAAACATAGCTGGAGTATGTGAACTACATCTTAAACATAACATAGTATCAGATATGCAGACCTAATAAGTGAATTAGACTTAAGTCAGAGTTCCAGACCTAGCATATGAATTGGGCTTTAATCTACTTTGTCATCCTGGAACAGAACAGCTAGGCCCCGTGAAGCCATCATCTTTATTATTACTGTTTTAGTCCTGTTGAATAGGCTTAGCTGAGAAAACAACACTAACACATGTTCAGTGTGACTGAGGGCATCATTCTGTTAGCATATACTTGCTTCATGCACTTGCACATTTAGCAGTAAAAGTATCCCGCTGGCATTTGTTTGAAATGCACTTATAGAAAAATGACCCTTACTACAGAACAAAAACACCATAAAAAGCAACTCAGTGGTGTTTTTGTTACTGTGTAGATTCTGTCCTGGACTGGTTACAGTTCACAGAAGGAAGGCGGGAGACTTAGAGCTAGGTCAGTAGTCAGATAACAGAGGCTTGACCTTGAAATACTTCTGAAGAAATAATCTCACACACAGCGACATAAAAAGATGCGCACATCCGGACAAGACATCCTTGATGAAAACAAACAACTCTGCAAAACTAACCTCCTTCTTTGGTACGTAGCTCCACCCAGGGAGACCAATCGGATGGGCCTTGGCTGCTATGGCAGGCCACTCTGACAGCATAGAGGGTGTGAGGCTCCAGGTCTTTGATGATGTGTGAGGATCGTGGCATGGACACAGTCTGATTATGGATCAGCTGATGTGGGCCTGCTATGATGGACTCTCCTGAAAGTTTAGCCTGGAACATTAAGATGATAAACATTATACTTTGTATACTTTGTAATCAGTGGTTCCTATTAATCTGATTTACTGGTTTATGTGCAAACAAGAAGATGATGTGCTGTTTTTGAGTCCAAATAAAGACTGAAAACAATATGAGGAGAAAATAGAAAATCACTTTGAACCATGCCAGTCTCTTTAACAAATCAAGAAATTTCTCTGTGCTTTGCCTGTCTAGTCAACTGTTTATTTAAATTTCTTCACAGATAGGTGAATTGGTTGTACAGACAAAATGGAAAAAAACTGAATTCTTGTCTGCAGTTTCTTAAGCTATTATTTGTTGCTGCTGGAGGTGGTGGGGTCATTAAGTGTTAATTTTTAACAATGCTGTAAAATGCTCCTTTGCTGCTCTGAACAAAAGCCAAACTCAGCAAGGTAGACTAAAAGCAGAACCCGCCAACCAGACATCACAGGCAGAAACCTGCTGTCTCTGCAAAGTCTTTATGGTAAACACATTTAAAGAGGAACACAAGAAAACAAAAGCTTCTCTGCAGCAATTTTATAACCACATTAAAGTTGCTGGTCTAGGCTATTATTCTGCAGCATTGTTCATTATCAACAAGCTTGTTTGAGATGGGTGGAGTTCACAGGTAGAGTTACAAACATTATAAATAATATGCCTAAAAATGAGCAGCCACACAAACAGATGTTTGTAGCAGGTGCTGATGTGTACTGTTTTACCATATAAAGCAGGGAGGGGTAGAGGGTGAGTTATGGCAAGAAAAGCAAAGCAAAATCTCTTTTCTTTAAAACTAGGCTAGCAAAAGGCTCTGAACTAGAGAATTACCAAAAAACATGAGCAGTGAAGAGGTCATGTAGTATAGGAAGCTTAAGTCTTTTTCCTTATGGCATGAGTTAAACATCTGAGGATGTCTTAAGTTGCATGAATGAGGAGAATTATATGAATGTGTGAGGGTTTGTGAAAGCTCGATGAATCACTGTCCAGCCTGCAAAACAAGTGTGTTTAATCTAATAGTACAACTCAGCCCTGAGTCACTCTCCAGCATGCATTCCCCCTTGTATGGCTCAGACCCACAATACCTGCTGTCACTGACTTTTCCTGTTTTCTTTTAACAACTTTCTCCACTCCTTTCTTTCACCTCTCTAAACCATTGCCTTTTTCATGTTTCTCTTCACTACAAAAACAACTGTTAAATTCAGCTTTTTGCCCCATTCTCCTGAAGTAGGCCCCTTTTCTTTTTCCCCTACAAGGGTAAAGGGGTTAGAAAGAGATGGAGGAAGGGAGGGGGCAATAGTATCAAGAGGTATGAGGGGCAGCTTTATTAGAACCAGACGTTTAGGGGTGGTGCTGCAGTGTTCCCTTCTCCAGGAGAAAATTTTCCTCCTCTCAGCTATGAGCTATAACGGCCTCAAAGCATGATAGTGGCAGAGAGACACTTACAGAAAGAGAGAGAGGGAGGGAGCGGCCCTTCATAAGTCCAAGAGGCCACTTTCCCAGAGTGAAACATGATCCACTGGTACATGAATAAAGCAGGGAGGGGTAGAGGATGAGTTATGGCAAGAAAAGAAAAGCAAAATCTCTTTTCTTTAAAACTAGGCTAGCAAAAGGCTCTGAACTAGAGAATTAGCAAACAGAGGGTCAACGATCAATTGTTTACAGGTAGATCAAACAGCTGCTGTGGTTATTGCAGCTAGTGTTCTGAGCTAGAAGTGCTATTCACATCTCCCACATTTACCTCTTGTTTTTCTCACCTGAACAGAACAGTTGACTATCTGGTAGATACCTCCGAAACCAGGTTGCCACGATAAACGAAGTGTGGACTGAGTGATCTCTACAGCTCTCACATCCTGAGGTTTGTCTGGAAGAACTAAAGCAACAACAAAAAAAATAAAATAAAATAAAAGATGTAAACATAATTATATGCAGATAAACTAGCAATGGCTGAGGTGATACTGCTTGCATGGGCTGACACCTACCAGTGATGGTACCAGATCGGGAGGTGGCCACACCCTTACGGTTTTGGGCCTCGCAAGAGAAGGTGCTGGTCCTGTTCAGGCCTGGACAGAGAAATGAAACATGCAGGTGTGAGGGGGGAAACACTTCGGCATGCTGAGTTGCATGTGATGTTAATGTGAGAAAAATATAACTAGAGTGAGAATAGCATGAGCGTAAAAGTTTCCATTCAGTAACATCCTCTGTTTGTCAGTAGTATTAGGTAGTAGGGTGCTTCTTCCTGAGAGTGTAATGGTTGTTAATCCAGGAAAGATTTTTCACAATGACTAAGAATTTACATTTTGATTTGTGGTATAAAAAAGTGAAAAAATGTGCAGCTGCTTCAGCTTTGGCAAGATAAGACAGTGTTAAACTTTTATACCTTATCTAAACATTTCAAGAAATTAACTTTATTCCATAGTGAACAGTGAATCTTAATGTGAGTAAATACATGCAGAAATCAGGTTTACTTGTTGCACATGTTTAAGCAACGAGAGCTGACCAAAGCTGTGTACTAAGACGAATAAAAGAGAGGAAGAAAGAGCAGGATAAAAAATGTGTAGTATGAATTTCAATGGTAAAATATCAATTACTATAATATTAAGTTTGATCAAGCCAATAAAAAGCCATATAAAGCGTAGGTGGAGATTTGCTGATATTCAGGTTGAAAGACATCAAAGATGTGCTTATTCTGGTATAAATCATAATATTTTTAAGACCTGCATGTAGTTTTGATTAAATATTTTTTTCTCAGTTGGCTACTATAACCAATATGATTTTCCACAAGATCATCAAAAAAACCCCATTCTGGTTTTAACTGCTATTTGACGTAATTTGAGGTTTGGTTTTTCAAAACTGCAGCTTCATGATAAAGCAAAAGTTTTGGGAGTTGTAAATGCTTTTTGCTTTGTAGGCTGGAGAACAAAGAGGGCAGCTTAGCTGAAGTCTAGGTGTAAAATTCTGAGCTGCTGCCTTCAAGAGGAGCTGGGGCTCCTGTGAAGGGGGAAAACAAGTATGACACACTGACATTCAGCAGAGAATGAGTCCTCTGACAAAGTGACTCACAGCGTGCTCACACATTGAGCATTTTGTAATGCAACACAGGCCTACACACACAGACACACAGACAGACAGTGAAACATGTGACATTCAAGTTTATGACTCTTATCTAACACCCCAACATTGTCAATAAGCCACAAGCTGAGAGTGACAGAATCATGCAGTGTGTTTGCCCTGCGCCGACGGCACCATGCCCCCATTGTGCCGTGGCCGGAAAAAGAACAGGGGGTACGATCCTCGCTGGCTGTAGTGAGGGGTTGTGAGAAGGGAAAAGGAGGGAGGGGAGCGTGGGCTGACCACTGGCTGTGTGAGAGAGTGAACTGCTCACCAAGCCAGCTCGAGATTGCGCCACTTGCTCGTGTCTCCTTCCTTCCTCATCACAAAACCACAAAACAACATCCTTTAACAGCTGGAAATGTCATAATCTGTTACTAGGAAGAACCTCATGATCCTTGCAGTATTGACCAACAGTGTTAATGTCAGCTGAGAAAGGCAGTGCATGGCTTTGGTACTTTTTTTTGCTAGACTAACATTTTCTGTGAACGAAGTAATAGTATTAGATTTCTCAATTTTCTTAAAAGGAACTGGGATTGTGAATACTTTAATGTTTCATGAATAACCTAAATGGTTTAGAACTGGAGGAGAAATGAAACTGATAATGAAGTTGAAAGTGTTGACTTTTGCAGGGGAGTAAACCAAATATGCAACATAAATTTATTTTGGTGAATAGATTTTTTGCCCAAGACACAATGAAAAAAGAAAAAGAAGAAAGAAGAACAGTTTATGAGGACTTCTCAAATCATGAAGCTACACGGACATGTATGGCTCTTGGTTTCTTGCTGGTTGGAATGTACTTCATTCCATTTCTCTTTATGGGCTCCTTGAAAGATTATTTGTGTTTGCCTTGGTTTGGACCTGTGGTCTGCCAGGCCAGCTGTCCATACCAGAGTTGTGAGTGTAGGTTACCATCAATCGAGTCCTAGTCAACACCATGCAGCCTGCTCCGATGAGTCAAACCAGAGCCCTCAACTGAACACCGCTGCTTACTCCTCCCTTTTTCCTTCTGACTCAGCCTCCTCTGTTCTTCAGACTGCCACTGGTAGGCTAGCTGGCAGGCATCTGTGGTTTGCATTCAAGCAGCAACAGAACCCCCCTCCTTTACCTCCTTCTTTCTTTTATCTCCTTATGTCCTCTGCACATCAATTTTCCATCTCCCAATTTCCCAATTGTCCTTTCTGTGCTTGCTGCTCCTTTTTACCCACAAAACCACAAGGCATGTCCTCAATGGATTCACTGGCAATGCGCCAGCCTGGCTCTCTCTGGGGAGGGTGGTTATTCGGTAGTATTGTTTTGGCAATGAAAGGAGGATTTGAAAGTCTTTCAAACACTGGAGATAGTTGCTAAGCAGTTTTTGAAGTAGGTCATTATAACTAGTCTAAATAGATTAGATTCAAAAACTCAACTCTGAACCACAACCTCCTGAAGGAGTACTTCTTACTCGTCTAATATTTAATTCCCATATCAATTTTTTTTACCTGCAGAAATTAACATTTTTAACTTATTAATCATTTAAGTAATTAATCTTCTCAGTTTTTAAAATGTGAGGGCCCACTTCTCTTGCCAACATGTCATGCTTGGGGGGAATTTTTTTCTTTCTTTTTTAAAAACATTTTGAACTTGATCATTTGTTATTGTTTTTATATTCTCCTGTCCATTTCACTGTCAGTGCAAAATGAGGATTTGAGAAATCTGTTTGTTTAAACTGGACTAACTAGGCTGTGGTGCTTGACTGAGTAAAACATGATACCTGTGAGGTTGAGAGTTGAGGGTGAGAGGGCCACTGGATCCATCAAAGAATTCAGAGGATGGCCATCCTGTAGCCAGATGACCGTGACTGGTTCGGGAGGCCCATGGGCTGCACAGTGAAGGCTGAAGGAGACATTCGCCACGACAGTCATGTGGTAGGGCTCCACAGAAAAATGAGGAAGGCCTGAGAAAGACTTAGCTGAGTCAGGGTCTCCACTCCTTTAAACAATCCAAATCTATAGACTTCTGTAGCTGTGGTTGCTTAATAACTCACCTTCCAGCTGAATACCACCCTCATCAGAAAAGGTCTCATTGCTTCCTGATAGAACAGCACATTTGTAGTAGCCCATGTCAGGGAGCTGGACCTTCTCAATTCTGTTATGTATATAAAGAGGAATATTTTCAAAGGTTTTGTAAAGAGCAGAAAATGTCAAAGCAAACTGGTAATACAGGGAGTTGATGTTTACTTTCTTTCTAAATTTAACATTCAGTCATGCCTGAATAAAATATTTCA
Source organism: Oreochromis aureus (assembly GCF_013358895.1). Classification (NCBI taxonomy): domain Eukaryota; kingdom Metazoa; phylum Chordata; class Actinopteri; order Cichliformes; family Cichlidae; genus Oreochromis; species Oreochromis aureus. The sequence goes on along the minus strand of NC_052955.1, from coordinate 6,626,185 downwards.
AGTTACAGCAGATGAGATAAATGTGATTTTCCTTGGATTACAGAATTTCTTTAAAAAATGATTTCTCAGTTTCTCTACTATGAGTGGAAGTCAACATGGTGACATAATCCAGCAACAGCTGTGTTTGAGCTAGAAACAAGACGGGGTGGAAGAACAGGAAATAAACACTCACATTTTTAGACCAGGTGTGACTGCTTCACAATACATAATCCTTACATCTTTAAATGGAAAGAAACTTCCACATGTTAGCAGTCAAAACTGCATCCTACCTGAGTGTGCTTATGATAGTCCTACTGTTGCTGCCAGTGAGAAGTTGGTATTGATTATTTTCTGCATGCTCCAGTGGCACACCATCTTTCAGCCAGATCACATCAGGGGACTCCACGTCCTCACTCCCTTTACCATTCACTTTGCACTGCAATGTAACAGGTTTGCCCAGTGAAGAGATGACAGTAGTGGGACTCTCTACAAACTCCAAATCTTTGAGAGAGGAAAGAAGCAGAAGAACAGGTTAGCAAACTTATAAGAACAAGATTTCCCGCTCGTCTCTTTTCTATAGAATCTGTGCAGCTACACACTGAGGGTAGCATTACTTCAGACAATGTTTAGCTTTGTCTGCAGTCTTGTTACATCAACTGATAACAGCTGATCTCAGTCCAGCCCCCAAAAACCTACTGCTGGCTCAGATGGTACCCTTCTGTGCATTCTTCAGGCAGATATCATACAGGCAACACCATGTCCTGCTCCTGCAAGCTGCTTTGCAACCCACCGTGACCCCCAGTGCCTTCATTTCATCTTTTGCTTGACCTTAATGTGATGTATGTTGTCACTTTGTTGATGCTTGCTTTGAGCTGTACATGTTTGTCTTGCTGTTTCTTTCATAGGACATAATTCTTCTATCACAAACAGTCATCACTAGAAATGAAAGGTTCACTCTTTTTTGGAGCTAAAGTGGTCCTGACTCAACTGTGATTGATCTGCATGCATGTGCATGACACCCTTCAGTAGTTTAATTCACATAATTAGATTTAACTACATTAATCATGTCATCTATCCAATATAAAACAAAAATAAGAGAAACTGCCTAAGACAAACTCCCATAGATTAAGCTGAAATAATCCAAACAACAATTCAAAACCCAAAGATATTTAAATCACAGTGACACAAAACATAGAAAAGTAGTAAATCTCCACAATCCACAAGCAGCAAGTAGCAAATTTTGGTTTAATAAATGTCTGGAACATTAAATCATAAACAGAATTGCTGTTGTCCTATTAATCACTCAGCTAATATGTCCAGCACTAAAGTCTTCATTTGGTTCTGTCTGATAAATATTTATTACTTGTGACAGGCTTACTTTTGCAGTTGCCAGGATATGATAACCCGAGCTTTTGAAAGACTCTGGTTATCTCGTGCTCCTACTGATAGTGAGGCTGACCTGAGAAGGACAGCACTGATACTGAGACAAAGGCTTCTTGTTAGAGGAAGGTTGCCCATGTTGCTTAAACAATGTCTGAGAACAGAGAGCCCAACACAAACTAAACGTAATTATAATCACAGCTTCTCCATAACAGTATTCACAGACCTGCAGCCTATAGATGTCTGATGTCAGAAAAATGTTGAAAACGGAGGATCATTCTTTTTTTTAACCTTCTGAAACTTTCAATGATAATGAATTGGAATACGTAACTTAAAAACCCAGATTTTCTTTAAACCATAGACCTGGCAAGTGCACATAAGATGTGCACAGATTTGTGATACAAGAATTCTTTTCTTTCTTTCGCAGCATCACATAAAAATGCAAAGCATCCACTCAACCAACCAAGCCAAGGCAACTCCTTGTAGATAAAGACAACATAAATCATTTGAGGAAGAGCAAACTTGGTTTTCAGAGCAAGAATGAAAAAGCAAGATTTTCTCAAGCTTGTCAACACACCCTCCTAGTCTGTTTCATGGTCACCTTTCAACCTTTGACCCTTTACAAAGACCCCAAAGACCCATCTCATTATAACACACATAAATGCCCATAATTCAACAACCAAAAACAGATTTAAAATGCACCTTTTTGCAGGACTTATTTTACTCTTAACTATAACATGTCTCGACAGAGTGTGTGCTTCCCCACCTCTTTGTCTGTGTGTGTTTTCTGGCATTAAAAGTCATTCATCCCTTTATTTTTAAGCTTGGCTGAGCTCTTTCAATATTCTACATGACCCTGGCTTTGCCCCCCTCCCCCTCCAGTGCATTGAACCGAAATAGCCCCATTTTCTTTCTCTGTATCTTTTTTGCTGAGTTCATATAATAATAACCTTGTAAACATTTGACAAGATTGCAGACAGACAGAGAGAGGAGGCTACAGACAAACTGTGTGTCTCTGTTTGTGTGTGGCCTGTCTCCACTGATTCATTGGTGCCTAACTATTTCATCGCCTCCCTATTGTTCCCTGAATTCCCTTCAGGTCCCCCACTTTTTCCCTGATCTTTTCTTTCCACCCTGCCTCTACTCCTACTCTCCACTCTGTGAGAATGCTCAGATGTTAAATGTCATTGGTTGTGCGCATACCAAAAATGTCTGACACAGTCTTAAGCATTTATCCTCCTCTCACTCCCTGCTTTATCCTCCTGCATTTTTAACAGTGTGGAATCCATTCACTGCCGTGCCTTTGCCCTTTCTCCTTTTCATGCCATTCATTGGATTCATCACTACACATTTTGCCACCTCCCCTCCAAACTCTCTACTCTTGCCCTCGTACCCCATCCATCATTGGATTGGAGTCTGAGTCAGACAAGCTCTGACTCACAAACCAAAGCATTTGGCCCCCTGAACCCCTCCTCATCCTTCACATCCTCACATCCAAATAGGAACTGAGACATCCGAATAAAATTCTCCATTCTTCACGTCGGTGTCTAGTAATCTCCCTGCCTGCTAGTCATACATATACTGAGGTCAGCTGCCCAAGAGACAGAGTGACCACAATGGTCAAAACATATAAGCTGACAGGTGGAGGTCCCTGTAGGGATACTGTTTTCATCGACTGGGTTCAATTAAAAGTTCCCAAACAGTCATGTTTTTTGTCAGTAAAGTTTGTTTTAAAAGATAGTTAACATACTTTTGAAATGATTCTGTATAGTGTAGAAAGACTATTTTCTTAAGAAATCGAAAATTTGGCTTTCATCTTTCTATCTTGGCGTTCAGCAAACATTCTCTTTGTTGATTATGATTCACCCATGTCTCAGCATATTTACATTAAATGCCCACCTTTCACTTGTTTCAGTACATCTATCAAATTCCAAATCTTGTTCGCATGAACTCCCAGCGTGAATAAACATTGATCACCTGATCTCAGAAACATTGCCCTTGAGCAGTTAGTGTTACTGGTTGTTACCTGTCAGGTAAAACTCCCCCTCACTTACTTTGATTGTATTGTAATATAATAATAGTGTACAATAATATCAATCCTTCACTTGCTTTTGAAAACTATTTTTTTATGTTGGCCAGATGTTGAACGCCCCTGCAGCTGTGGTTAGCCAAAAGCAAATTGAGTTAACAAGGCAGAGAGCTGACTGTGCTAATTGCTCTTTACGATGTTTCCCCCTGCACACAAGGTAACAACTAACAGGCATATTGGGTAAATAAAAAAAGCCGCCCCCGTTTCAGTTAAACCTTACCTGTCAGCGAATCTGCAGATGTTGGTATCCAAACCGAAAACATGACGGTGAGAATCACAAACGACCATGTAGACAAATTCATACTTTCTCTCGAAAACAAATGACCTCGGAAAAAGAGCTTCATGAGGAGAAGAGTCATCCTGGAAACATCACCAGACTCCATTACCGCATCGCAGCAGCTCAGAGATTCAAAGTTGTGTTTTGCTCTAAAGAAAAAGAAAAAATTTCTCTGACTTGGCAGGTGCTGAAAATGGTGAGTATCCACAAATCAAGACCCAATCAAAGCGAATCCTCGCGTTTCAGTTCCCCATTTTAAGAAACCTGCGGTTAAAAAAAATCTCTGAATTGCCACAAACTCTTGAGTTTCCCTTATGCTGTTGCTTTGGTTGGTTTCAAACGGAGCAGGGCTGTCTCCATCAAAAACTTTCATCTACCATGAAAAAGCGCACAGCAAACGACGCTCTAAACTTTCCTTGTCCAAACAAGAGTCTATTTCTAGCGACCAAGAGCGTATTTTTAAACCAGTCTTTCCTGTAGCCGGTTGTCCAAAGTCTCTATCCTGCCCACAGGTTCCCTGCGACTCCAGACATTCCCCTGGCTTTCTTATCCCTCTCCCCCTTTCAAACACGATTCAAATTCCTCAACTCAAGTTCTTTCCACCCTCCTCCTCATCCTCCTCCTTCTCCACAGTCTCCCTCCTTTTCTCAAAGGATGTGAGAAACTCTGCGGCATGCTGATTGTCTCGGCCCAATCTCCCATTCGCTTTTTAATTACACAGGGATGCCCTGAAGTTGTAAATGTCTCCGTAAATCAACAGTTTCGCGCTTGAAACACTGTTTCAAACACAAGCCTGTGCATTTCAGTGTGTGTAACATGACAGCATCATGTACATATAATAAGAAACATAATGTTACAGACCTGGCTTTTTAATAATAAACTTTTTTCTTTTTTTCCTAAGAAAAATATATTTTTTATCCTGCTGTCAAAGTTGATTGCTTATCCACATCTATTGTTTTTCTGTATACTGTTTTACAATAATTAAAACATATAAATGTTTAAAAGTACTACTATTAAAACACCATATCCAGGTTTAGCGGGATTTGTTATTAATTCTTCATTATCTTGCTGCTGTTTAAAACATTTGAATATGTCGATTTGTTATTCCAACCAGTCAAAAGCAAACGGGATGTCAGCAAAAATGCACAGAAAAATATTCAAACTATTTTTGTTTGCATTTACTCCATTGTACACAAACAGAGCCACCATCACGATGTCTGGGAATTTGTTTGAAAATCCGGATTCAGTCATAACAATTTGAAGCACTCTCAGCTGTAGTCTAAATAACTTTCCTTGATTCACATCTAAGTTACTGTTGTAGATCGCGATGTCTGAAGTGTGTTCTGTGTGTGCGTGAGGAAATGCTTCTTGCTGCGTGAGAGAAGTCCCTGCAGGGTTCACATATCATTCATGAATGAATTGATTTGCTGTGTATATTTCTGTGTTTTTTTCTTCACTGAAAACAATGAGAGGGGCTGGAACTCAGGTTGCGAAGAACTCAGTCCGACTGCCCCTTTAAGAGTAGCTCTGCGGACAGTGTTGTGTTCCCAGGGTTTTTAATGGAGACAGAGAGCCACTGAGAAAGACCCCATTGTATATTCTCTCCTTTCAATCGGGGCTTGAGCAATGGTGCTCTCACTGCTCCCCGATAGAAGCACAGAGTGGAGGGAGGGAAGAGGGTCGCAGAGGGTGGTCCTGCATAAGAAAGCGGGGCGTTCAACTCCAAAACACAAAGTTTCGGGGCTAGTTGGACCTGGAAGGAGTGAATGTTTGGGTTTAAAGGGGGAGGGGCATCAAGGAGTGTTTAGGTTCAAGTCACGCTAAAATCCAGGAAACCTGATTCATCACACACCAAGACCCAAAGATTTAAAGACTTTTACACGAAGCTCAAGTGGATTAACAGAATTAAAAGCGAATGGTCTAGGTTATAAAACAAACTATATGGGCCCCAGCTACTCACAGAGTAGTAGGCTACTGCTGAGCTCATTTCCCTGATAATCTCAAATGCTTATTAACAAAACAACCTGTCTGGAAGAAGAGTGTCTATTGGCTGGAAGACATGAGAAACACCTTCCTGCTACTCTCCCAGCTACACACCCCCCCGGTGGTGCTGATAATGAGCCGAGGGCCCTTTTTTCCCCTTCTCCTTACTGCAGACTTGACAGCCAAACTGCTCCATTCAACCCTGATGATTCATTAAAATAAACTGTAGTGACTGACTGCCTGAAGTTGAAGGCTCTTATGCCCCCTGCTGGGGACATTGTTCAAACTGCAACTGAAATCATGGAAGAACAATCAGTCCTGAGAAACTCTCTGAACAAACCTAACTGAAGACTGATCATTTAAAGGTGGTTAGTTTAGGCTCCTGACCCAAACTGACCTCCTCATCGGTCAAACACGTTGGTGTTTTTGTTATGACTTGAGTATAGCCGCCAATGGATCTAACACCGACATTTGCTGATAAATCTGAGCTATACAAGATTGTTGTGTGAGCTCAGATTCAGCCAAATGTACAAAACCTATTGGGAAAACATTTCATTTGAGCGGGGCAGCAATGCCTAACATAGTGCAAAAACAACACAAAAGCATAACAGGGTGAAAAGGCGATGTCCTCAAATAGTAGAGTCAATCCCCTGATTTAAATCAAATTGAGCTGCATTCGATCAGACTGAAGACAGACGGACTCAACAAAAAGCAGAAGGTGAAAGCTTACTTCAGCCATAGAGTGTAAAAGATTTTATACTCAATACTTGATATGATGATTTTTTCTACACTCCCAAATAATTTGAAAGCACAATGTAATCAATATTCTTCTATCAGTACTGATATCATTTTTTATTTTAAAGTTGACTAAACCGGGCCAAAAACACCAGATATTATTACTTCATGTTTGTTCTTTGCTCTGAGAGGTGTGCAGCAAGATTAAACCTTGCAATGAGAGCTTTGTGCTGTTTTGTGTTCATCTCACTGGTGATATTAGCCAGTAATAGGAACACTGAAATAGCAACAGACAGCAAAGCAAATGACATCTATGTGCTACAGTGTAAGATCCTGTTTTTCTGTCACACATAGAGTTCAAAAGAAGGACTGATCTGTCTGATGGGAAAATAAAATTTCCAGTGGGATTATCTGATTTTATGTCATCTCCTGGCTTTGACTAACTCCTTAATAGCTCTGCTTGTCATAAACTTTAAACAGAGACAGATATGTCTGTGAACAAAAACCTAGAGACACGCATCAAGGGCTGCAGTAACAACTTCAAACAAATGCTTTGGCATGTTGGTGATCCCATGTGGTATGTTACACATTACTGTAGGCAGATCACTAAACCAGAGGTCAAAGATTCAAGTCTCATGTATTCAAGGTGTTAAAGGTGCAATATATAATGTACATTGAAGGTGTGTGAATATTTTTGCCCATTTTATTTTCAAATTGCTTGCTGAAATCTGCTTCCTGTATTTAGCCCCCACATCTTTCAGACTACCACCACCTTACAACCCATTTATTGAAGACCGGTCTCATCAAAGCATGAGAGTGTCTCTCTAAGATCCCTCCTGTTACATAACGTCATTCTAACAGCGATTAGCAAACCCAGAATGTCACAGTGAATGGCATTTAATCTCACTTGGATATATGATGATGAAAGACATGTAATATCTTAGAGGTGGTTACTTGGATGGGGCCACATATCCCAGGTTTGAACAGATTAAAATCTTGGTTGGGCCTATCCACAGCAGTGCAACAACAGGCTTCCAGCTGTGCAAGAATAATAATCCCTCTGTTTTAATCTTTTTGAGCAGGAGGTGATCCGAGCCCTTGTTCGGAAGCCATCCAAGGGCGCAGGGATACGCTAAGATACAGGTTTGACAGGTTTACCAGTTTAATGATAAGCCATAATGCACCTCTCATATTTTCTGTGAGGAACTGGAAATTGAAGCTTGTGTGTGTATGTTGCTCAGGGAGGGTGTCCAACATGACATCTGGTAATGGTTGCAGTATAAATCATAAATCATCTTTTTGGTGGGATTTATGCTTCGCTGTTATGATTATTTGGGCCTCTTATGCTCATATGATGTTTATATGTGCATAACCAGGCATGGCTCCAATTCCACTCACAACAGCATGGGTTTAAAGAGGGAAGGCCTAAATAGTGGGGATTATTCTCTCTCCCGCTTCTCCCTCTCCCTCTTTCTCTTACCCTATTTTTCAGCATCAGTGCTCTGCCTTTCATTTCAGTTCCTGTTGCTGTGATGACCACAGACATGAGCACAGCAGGTGTTCATCGAGGCTTCCTCAAAAAATATGGTAGGCCTGCTTCTATCCTTTTATCCACAGTAACCCCTCTGCAGTCGTCATGTAAAGTTTGATGTGAATGTTTTGATCTGATTTTGTTTACTGCATCCTTTTGTGCTCATTCTGCAAATTAGGCCAAAGTTAGTAACTATATAGGCTTTTTGAAGATCTCAGACGCTTTGCTGTCAAATATGACCCAACTGTGTCTTCAATTTAGATTTTCTGATTGTCTTATGCTTATTTTCTCCAAGGTGTAATAAATTCTTAGTGTTTATTCATTTAAAGCCAGTATAGATTATATGGCTGCTGACTTCACAATCGGTGGAAAACAACACTGTCTCAGAACACCAATCCAACTCTTACATGAGCAATGTCAGCCTAAGAGCCAGCCAGTATGATATAATCAATCCCAGATGTGTTTTTACAGAATGACGAGATGGTAATTTTCAAGCCAAGTCATGAACCGGCTCTTGGCCAGCGCCTCTCTTTACTTATATTACATCTGTTTTTTATTGCCCTTGTTTTCATTTCAGAGTGGCGTCACAGTTGATAACAGTTAAGTAGCTATTTTGGTACTTCAAATGTTTTTCTTCCTCTCTTGACTTATGCCGACTAATAGCGCTATTAAAATTTAGGGATATTAATCTATAGGTTGAAATCTGCAGTCAAATTAATGTATAGTAAGGTATAGTAAATGCCATAATAACAAACAATCAATGAAAAATTCCTATACCCCCCTCTCTTGCTCGCTTGCAAATCCACCTGTTCAACTTTAATCCTGTATGGAGAAATAAAGTAGATCTTGTCTGTCAACATGTGCTCACCTTCTATTGTCTGCAGTCTAACACAGTCGTGTGTGTTCTGTCTTGAAAACTCTGGAAACTCATTGTTCCAAAAATTTGAATATTTCGGTTTCTTTTTAATACAAAAAAGCATTACATTTAACTCAGGCTGTTTCTATTGATTTTTGATTTTTATGGATCTGCCTTGTTTCAAGGACAAGGTATCATTATTTTTTGTATTATTATTGGTATTGTTGTTGTTGTTTTCATAAGTAATGCTGCGACAACTGACTGTTGTAATTTTTCATCAGCGTGATTTTGAGGCTGCTGTTTGTGCTCTTAAAACCCCCCAAACAATTTATTGGGCATTGTTATAGCTGTGTTCATGTCACTACAATAAGTATCCAATTATATCACTGAAACTGACAAAAATAGAACATTTCTCTCAAAGAACCTGCTCATTAAACGATTGTGTTATTTGTTTGTGAAAATTTCAGTGAAGTTAGTGAAAGTTTCAATGATTACAAGCATACAACCAAACAAACAAACAACACCACTATAGTTCTGGAGATACAATGCCAGGAGTAACATTAGTACTAATACGGAAGTATCTTGATTCATGTTCAATCATCCAGGTAAGGAATTCTCAAAAAGTTGATTCTGTTCATCTGGACGTAGCATTTTTCAGTGCAACAAATGTTTCGTCACTAATCCAAGTGACATCTTCAGTCTCAGCTGAATGCAGGTTTCCTTAACCTTATAAACAGTACATTTCCATAATGACCGGAACAAACAACACTGACAAACAAAGGGAGTGAGATCAGATCAGCTGTCACTGATCAGTGCTATGGTGTACATTTTAGGACATCGTCAGGTCTCAGGAAACCATCATCAGACATCAAATCAAACGGTCCCGGACGTCAAACCATAAACGAAAAACATCACATTCCACTAAAAAACACATACGACTTCTGCCTAAACAGCACCAGACTAAAAAGCCTCAGAAAAACAGCATCAAATGATACGATAAGTGGCAGAACATAACATAACATTTTCTCTGTACTTTTGCTACAGTTATGTTTTTACAGTTGTTTTTCTGAGACTTGTTTGTCTGATTAGTCAGAAGTCTGATTTAGTCAGAAGGACCTCCTGTTCAACTTGTTTTGGCTGTTCTGGCACTTTTTGATTCATCTCCTATTTATGAGCCTACTTGTACTGTTTTCTTTTTCCTGGAGGCGGCTTCATGTTTAAGCAGTGGAAGGAGAAGTACCTTGTGCTGACCATAGAGGGTAACCTGCTGGTGTGCCGGGATGCAGAGTCCCCTCCAGACCAAGTGGTAGCACTACATAGCAGCTGTGAGTCAATTGCAGAGGGACGAGAAATACTTGACCTGCCCAAGTTGCCTCCAGGGGGCAGGAGGGACTGCTGCTTTGCGCTTATCCTGCCACAGAACAAGTTCCTGCTGCTGCTCTCAGACAACCCAGATGACTGCATGTAGGTCTCTCTCTCTCTCTCTTTATCTCCCTCCCTCTGGAGCTCAGATGTCCTTTACTCCATTCACCATCAGTTGTTTTGCACATGGTGGCATATTTACACACACACATAAATTCAGAAATTTAGGTCCCCTTTGCTCGACTTGGTACCAAATAATTTTACTGCAGGTGATTATCAGACTCACAGTAAAACTTCTCCTGTGCTGTTGAAAAAAATAAAAAAAATAAAACTTTGGATCTGTTTCAAACATCATGACATGTCATTATCTCTCACAGGCTCTGGCTGAAGGTCATCAGGAAAGTGAGAGAGGTGAGTTAGTTAGCAGTGTTTGTCTGGTCCTACTGTTTTATTTAATATTAAAACAAATTGCGTTCTCTATGTTTCTCACTGCTAATATGTGGGATTCCTGTTCCACCTGTTTATTTCTGTCATATAATGAAGTTTACTTTTTCCAATTTGCTAGGGTGTCATGTCACCCCTGACACTCCAGAGACAACGCAGCCTCACTCCCTGCATCACAGATAGAGATCCCCTGCCCGACTCTGCCAGTGATAAAGACCCCGGGTCACCCAGGGTTGGTGAGGGCACCCCTCCTCTGACTAGGGTCACTGAACGGGGAGGGTCCTTCAGAGAAAGAGGGCAAAACCAAGGTCAGCTCTTAGGCCATTTGTAATTACTTGACAGTAGCTTGAAGAAAGGTGCTGATTAATTTCACAAAACAGAAAAAACAAGACAAATGAACAAAAACTCTAATATGGCTAATTAATGAACTAATGTATATAAAACGATTTGTGAATAAAACAAATGGGAAGCACATTCAAAAATACACATTTCTGAAGCATTTATGCCTAAAACTACACATTATCACATTACACACCTGTTGCTTTATTACAATTACAACTGCATCTTAATTACTGAAGCTCTGATTAATTTAATTTGCTAAATGTGATGCATTTAGAGAATTCATGTTTCTCTTTTTTCCTTTATAATTTAGTGCTCTGTTGTTCTGAGCATGACAGATGGTGTCCTTAAGCACCTGCAAAGCCCTAATAAAGAGCACACAGAGGCAGAGTTGGGGTTAATCGTGTATTGATCTAATTTTGAGTAATAAAAATATAGCTTAATTGTATTTCTACTGTGTCCCATTTAATTTAAGTAGTCTATGAATATTAAGTCTAGTACACACATATACACTATTGCCAGTAGTATTATAATAGTATTATAGTAGTCAGTTAGTATAATATATACTGTCTGGCTAGTAAAATAAGACAAAAAACACATAAATTTGTGAATTTAACAACATTTACATATTTTACAGCAAATGTGTCACGGCGGCCTCTGCGTAGTGTTTCTGTGGCACCACCCCACCGTGTGTCCGACTGTCTTCGCCATGGCAACAGCAGTGATGCCCGGGCAGTGAGGGCAGTATGCTTACTGATGGGAGGTGCAGCAGCCTCCTCTGCTTTGGGCTACCTCAATTCCTGCTCCCCTTCCTCTCCCCTTGCCACAAGACCCCCAGAAATTGCCCACGGCACAGGGGGCTTCTCTGAGCTTTCTGCCGGGGGCTCCTTCCACGCCTGCAGCCAGGATGTCGATTCCCCACACTTTAACAGCTTTGACTTTGAAGGAGACTCCGACTTTGATGCATTTGACTGTGGAGGATTTGCTTTTTAGTTGACAGACCTTTCAAATTCCTTATTCTGATGTTTTTAATATAAGTATGTTGTTATTTACTAATCAGCTGTTGGGTAATCTGTAGGACTAATTTACCAATTAATAAAGGTGTGCTTCCTGGCTTTATGCCAATGCTCCTCAGGTTAATCATAAATAACCTTGACTCCTATAAACACTGTCTGTCTGTGTTGTATCACTTTTTCCATGCCATGGCTTGATGTTAACTGGGCCAGCAGTTTGATTTCAGTCACACAGACATTTATAAGAACATGTTAGTCTCAGATTTGGATTTGTGTCATAAATTTGAGAAAAGATGATCTCACTGAATACTCTTTTTCTCATCCACATTTCTCCCAGTGTCTTCTGCCCTGCTTTTGGAAGTTACCCTTTCACCTATGTGCACAGTGTAATCATACATGGAATGCAGTTTAAAGGTGAACACTGAATAAATCCTTCTGTCAGCATGACTTTGTGTCTGTCTCTCTAGATCAAACTGTTATTTGTTAACTGACCTAGAACAGCAGTGCAGACATAGGCCAAGGTCTGGGGAGGGGGGATGTTGAAGCAAATGTGTACAAGAGGGGGATTTGCATAACCTGATGATTAACATGCTTAATGTGTGTATCAAGCAGATTATTATAGTTAAGACATTCATTCATTTTTTAATATGAGTATCACTTTTTTATTATATTATGACTGCTTTAAAATACCTAAAGTCTTACTGCTTGTAATTACTTTAATGTGTGACACCCAGGACAAACAGTAAAGTATAACTTTTTCCTGTCAGAGTGATCCACACTGAAAGGAACAAATTGTACCATTTCTTGTAAATCTGATACCAACTTGGATAGTTCCTCTCTGTTTAGTTCCAGAGTTATCCAAAAGGAATGTCAAATTTCTCAGTCCATTTTAAGTGAGCTTTGTCTCTGAGAATATGGTTGCATTTTTAGATAATGGTCACCACGGCTTCTTGTTTGCATTATGAACCTTTAACCTGCACTCGTGAAAGGCACATTGAACTGTGTTCACAAACAAAGATTTTTGGAAGTGCAGTGATTTCCATGACAGAGTGATGTATGACTGTTTTAAATGCAGTACCACCTAAAGACCAAAGATCACAGGCAGAAAATATTGACTTTCAGCCTTGTCTGTTGTACACAGAGGTTTTTCTAGATTCTAGGTAGATTCTGTTGATGATAATTAATATAGGTGATGAGATATTGAAAGTCTTCATTATTTTACTTGGAGGAAAATAGATACCATTTTATTACAGATTGTTGAATGTCTGCCTATCTTTACTTCTGAGAAGTTTCTATTTACTTTGTACACAGTATTCCAGTTTTGTTTTTTGTTTTTTTGAGGAACAAGTTTGCACATTAACAATGGGTTTATTAAATTAACTGCCTTAAACAGCCATTTGGCTGTCTCTACTGTGTGTAGTTAAAATGTAATCCAGCTCTTTAAAAAAAAAAAAAAATGTTTTACAGTTCTGGAATATTGTTTTCTCTAATATTGTTTGATGTCAAGATTCAATTTTATTTATTTAAGAGACAAATCACAACAACAATCGCCTCAAGGTGCTTTATATTGTAAGTTAAAGAGCTTACAATAATACAGAGAAAACCCCCACAATCAAAAGACCCTCAATGAGCAAGCAATTGACAGTGGAAGGAAAAACTACCTTTTGACAGGAAAAAAAAAAAACTTCTTGCAGAACCAGGCTAATCGAGGATCAGCCATCTGCTGTGAGGTTGAAGGAGGCAGGCAGGATGAAAGACACACTGTGGAAGAAAGCTAAGGAATTAATGACTAATGATTAAATGCAGAGTGGTGTATAAACACAAAGTAAGTAAAATAGTTAAGTGAAGAAGAAATGCTCAGTGGATCAAGGAAAGCCCCCAGCAGAGTATGCTTATTGCGGGATAACTAAGGGATGATTCACTGCAGCATTTTGGATCAGCTGAAGGGTTCTCGGGGATTTGTGTTTGCTTTGCATTTCCAGCAATCCCACAAGTTTTCTCAGAAAGTTTTCTTGATCTTACTTAAACATCACCCTGGCAATTGCTATTTCCGAGGCAAACTTGCTTTGCTAACTTCTTATTATCTTCTCTTGCTTCACAAGGATCAGGTATTTTGTTCCTATAATCATTCTAGGACCTTAGATATGGATTGCATTGTGTTCTCAAACAAAAACTGTTTCAGAGTAACTGGTTTACAAACATTTATGTTAATAAGCAAAAAATGACATTTAGCGAATCTTAAGTTTTTAAATACCAATCTTCAGAAAAGAGAGGAAGTTGAGAATGCTTATATCACATAGCTCTCCTATTACAGAGCTCACTGTCTCTTCGATCTTTGTCAGAGTGTCTGTCTATTTACCTTGTGTGCACCCTGTCAGTGTGGGGATTCTGTTTACTTTTGCATTGGACTGATGTATTTTCTGGGTTAGTTCAGCTGTTTGCCTTTGAGTCTGTCATTTTAAACCATTTCAAAGAAAATTTATAGGGCATTATGGAATTTTCTACAACTTTGATCTTGGCAGGGCTAATCTTAGCTCTACTGTGGATATTTAATGTAAAAAACAAAACAAACAGGCGTCTACCTCCAGGACCCACTGCACTTCCTTTGATAGGAAACCTTCTACAGATAGACAAAAAAGCTCCTTTTAAAAGCTTTGTTAAGGTAAGTTGGGTCTTGTAATTTGAGGAGAGTAACACACTTTCTTTAAATAGACTGAATTTAACAGCATGTTAACATTTCAGAATCTTTACTTTATTAATCCCAGAGGAAATGATGTGGTCACAGTTGCTCCGAAACAGTAAGAACAGTAACTAACTAAACCAATTTAAAAAACACAATAGGTTTCAAAGTTACAAACTGTAACAAAATAGCTCTAATAAATACAAATATCTATAATTAAAAAGAATCCAGTATATTACACAAAATTAAATATACGTGGTTGTTAGTGAGGTGACCTTCTCATATTAACTGTAATTTGTTTTCTGTACAAGATGTGACACTAAGGGTGTGCAACTACTGCACTGTGTTCTTGCATAAAACCTTAGCTAAATGCTTCTCATCAAAACAAATAATTTTTATTAGTTCAGTGAAACCTACGGGCCAGTGATGACAGTATACCTAGGCTGGCAGCGGACAGTAGTCCTGGTAGGATATGATGCTGTGAAAGAAGCCTTGGTGGATCAAGCAGATGACTTCACAGGCAGAGCACCAACTCCCTTTCTGCACAACCCTAACAAGAAATACGGTAAAGCATGATCACTCAAATATGTTGTCTTTGTCAAGGCAAAGTGATTTTATTTCCTAGTGCTTTAATTCTTTCATGAATCAGCATGGCTTCTCTTCCATTACTTGGAATGGTTTAACCTTTCAGGTATAGGGAGCAGTAATGGGGAACGCTGGCGTCAGCTGCGTCGTTTCACACTGACCACTCTAAGAGACTTTGGGATGGGACGCAAGGGGATGGAAGAGTGGATCCAAGAAGAGAGTGAACATATGAGGGCTCACATGCTTAAATTAAAAGGTGTGGTTTCAGGTGCTGAAAGATCATTTCATATGAAACTGATGTGAAAAGGGCTATTGTGCAATATGCCAAGCAAAGTTTACTATGCACAGCCTATGTACCCATATTTATATAACATTAAACTTTAAAAAAAATAAAATGCTGATAAGTGAAAACAAATGCATACATATTGTGGTATCTGCAACACTATATGGAGCACTATCACCCCTAGTGACCACACCCATATACCTCTTCACACAATTCCACTACAACTCTGGGTGCCCCAAGTGTGCACTCTGCCATGAGAATGCCCTAAATAAACAGACAAAGACCAGTGTTAAAGTCACTGACACATCATGCCGGATTACCAAAAAGGAAACACAATAAGCTGCCTATGAACATCGCAGGACACTATAACACTAATGAAAAGTAATCAGTCTTCAGTTTAGAAAGATAGAAGCATTCTACAGTGAGCTCATCCCACTAACCCATTATTCTTCAGTACTGAATTGACACCCACCACCACCACCAAAAAGAAAATATAACCTACTAAAACAGAGTGTTTTTGTGGGCTTCAGGTTGTTAACGCAACAGAATGAACAACTGATGTCAGAAAACATATTCAAATGCATGAAAACACAGTTATTTTGGAAAGCCATGTGCCAGCAAACATACACTTTGAATCTTTAAAAAACTAATTAGCAAGGATTAAACCTGTAATAGCTTAAAACTGAGAAGAGCAGACTAAACAGTGGGAAAATCGGAAGTTTGCGTATGTCATAACTAAACTGAGGTTCTTAGTTAATTTGACAGATGCTTTCCCTTCTCTTCCAGGTTCACCATTTGACCCCACATTCTTATTGAGCTGTACAGTGTCTAATGTGATCTGCTGCCTGGTTTTTAGTCAACGGTTCAGCTATGAAGACAAGCAGTTCTTGCGCCTTCTTACGATACTTTCTCATATAGGAAAGCTTAACAGCAGCCCTGTGGGTCAGGTAACTGAAAGTGGGAGCTGACATTCAAAGGGGACTTAAACATTAAATACAAATGCTTTTTAATTTGACTTTCATAGTTTGCATAAGAATATATACATCAGAGTATTTCTGTCACGGTTTGCGGGTGCAAGCCGTGTGGAAGTAAATTAGGACCGGGCAGCAGCAGCTCAAGTGCAGGTAAGAATTTATTAACAGTAAACAGAAATGGCGAGTGACACTAACAGGTAACCTAAACTGGGAAAACTAACAAAGCAAACCAGAAACGAAGATGCAGGGAGGTCCGAGGAAACACATATGGAGAGACGCAGGGACATCTAGGGAACAACACAGACGAAACAGCAACTAACAGAGGCAGACACGAGGTTTAAATACACAGAAGGATAACGAGGAATGAGACACAAAAGGAGGGCACAGCTGGGAGTAATCCGACCTGACGAGACAGGGGAAAAGTAAACTGAACACACTGACGTCAGACACAGACCTTCACAATAAAACAGGAACTACACAAGCAAGGACACAGACTAAGAAACGCGGACTAAACACAGGAACACATGGGCAGAACTGAATAAACACTACACAGAGGAAGGACAGAACCAAAATCACAATAATAGAAAATACAAAACGCTGGGTCAAAAGGACCCAGGATCATGACAGTACCCCCTCAAAGGCTGGCCCCAGACAGCCCAACAAGAAAACAAAACAGCCAGAAAACAGAAAACCCGACCAGGGCGGGCGGTGGGGGGCCCAGGACGGAGGGCTCGGGGCAAAACAAAACCAGTGCACAAGAGGGACAAAACCACAACACGAGCCACCACCAAAAACAACAACAAAAGACGACACTGGAGCCCCAAAAACAGAGTCCAAAACAGAAGAGTTCAGGGGCGGCCAGGGGCCGACCGCACAGAAGTCCCAACAGTTCCGGGGCCGACCGCGCGGAAGGCCACGGTGGCGATGTGGACCCAGGTCAGGGGGCGGCCCGGGGCCGACAACCCAGGAGCCCGGACAGTTCAGGGATCGGCCGTGAGGACGGCAGCGGCGCCGACGCTGGCACAGTTCAGGGGTCGGCCGTGAGGGAGGCAATGGCGGCGACTCAGGCGGCGGCGGTCCGGGGCCGCCCACGACGGGCGATGTCGCCTGGCCAGTGGCCTGGAAAGTGGCCAGTCAGCTGCAGACCCCGACAGGGTAGGACCAGGCGACGCTGAAGACTCGGAGGCTGGACCAGGCGACGCTGAAGACTCGGAGGCTGGACCAGGCGACGCTGAAGACTCGGAGGCTGGACCAGGCGACGCTGAAGACTCGGAGGCTGGACCAGGCGACGCTGAAGACTCGGAGGCTGGACCAGGCGGCGCTGAAGACTCGGAGGCTGGACCAGGCGACGCTGAAGACTCGGAGGCTGGACCAGGCGACGCTGAAGACCGGAGGCTGGACCAGGCGACGCTGAAGACTCGGAGGCTGGACCAGGCGACGCTGAAGACTCGGAGGCTGGACCAGGCGACGCTGAAGACTCGGAGGCTGGACCAGGCGACGCTGAAGACCTCGGAGGCTGGACCAGGCGACGCTGAAGACTCGGAGGCTGGACCAGGCGACGCTGAAGACTCGGAGGCTGGACCAGGCGACGCTGAAGACTCGGAGGCTGGACCAGGCGACGCTGAAGACTCGGAGGCTGGACCAGGCGACGCTGAAGACTCGGAGGCTGGACCAGGCGACGCTGAAGACTCGGAGGCTGGACCAGGCGACGCTGAAGACTCGGAGGCTGGACCAGGCGACGCTGAAGACTCGGAGGCTGGACCAGGCGACGCTGAAGACTCGGAGGCTGGACCAGGCGACGCTGAAGACTCGGAGGCTGGACCAGGCGACGCTGAAGACTCGGAGGCTGGACCAGGCGACGCTGAAGACTCGGAGGCTGGACCAGGCGACGCTGAAGACTCGGAGGCTGGACCAGGCGGGGCTGAAGACTCGGAGGCTGGACCAGGCGGGGCTGAAGACTCGGAGGCTGGACCAGGCGGGGCTGAAGACTCGGAGGCTGGACCAGGCGGGCTGAAGACTCGGAGGCTGGACCAGGCGGGGCTGAAGACTCGGAGGCTGGACCAGGCGGGGCTGAAGACTCGGAGGCTGGACCAGGCGGGGCTGAAGACTCGGAGGCTGGACCAGGCGGGCTGAAGACTCGGAGGCTGGACCAGGCGGGGCTGAAGACTCGGAGGCTGGACCAGGCGGGGCTGAAGACTCGGAGGCTGGACCAGGCGGGGCTGAAGACTCGGAGGCTGGACCAGGCGGGGCTGAAGACTCGGAGGCTGGACCAGGCGGGCTGAAGACTCGGAGGCTGGACCAGGCGGGGCTGAAGACTCGGAGGCTGGACCAGGCGGGGCTGAAGACTCGGAGGCTGGACCAGGCGGGCTGAAGACTCGGAGGCTGGACCAGGCGGGCTGAAGACTCGGAGGCTGGACCAGGCGGGGCTGAAGACTCGGAGGCTGGACCAGGCGGGCTGAAGACTCGGAGGCTGGACCAGGCGGGGCTGAAGACTCGGAGGGTGCTGCAGGCGGGCTGATGAGGCCGCAGGTGACGGGCGAGGAAGCCGGAGACGATGAGGCCGCAGGTGACGGCGAGGAAGCCGGAGACGATGAGGCCGCAGGTGACGGCGAGGAAGCCGGAGACGAAGAGGCCGCAGGTGACGGGCGAGGAAGCCGGAGACGAAGAGGCCGCAGGTGACGGCGAGGAAGCCGGAGACGAAGAGGCCGCAGGTGACGGCGAGGGAAGCCGGAGACGAAGAGGCCGCAGGTGACGGGCGAGGAAGCCGGAGACGAAGAGGCCGCAGGTGACGGCGAGGAAGCCGGAGACGAAGAGGCCGCAGGTGACGGCGAGGAAGCCGGAGACGAAGAGGCCGCAGGTGACGGGCGAGGAAGCCGGAGACGAAGAGGTCGCAGGTGACGGCGAGGAAGCCGGAGACGAAGAGGTCGCAGGTGACGGCGAGGAAGCCGGAGACGAAGAGGCCGCAGGTGACGGCGAGGAAGCCGGAGACGAAGAGGCCGCAGGTGACGGCGAGGAAGCCGGAGACGAAGAGGCCGCAGGTGACGGCGAGGAAGCCGGAGACGAAGAGGCCGCAGGGTGACGGCGAGGAAGCCGGAGACGAAGAGGTCGCAGGTGACGGGCGAGGAAGCCGGAGACGAAGAGGCCGCAGGTGACGGCGAGAAGCCGGAGACGAAGGCACTGCAGCTGGCGGCGAGATGGTGAGGTTACGCTGGCGTGGATGGTGAAGCTGCAGCTGGCGGCGGCGTGGAAGCCGGAGACGGAGGCGCTGCAGCTGGCGGCGGCGTGGAAGCCGGAGACGGAGGCGCTGCAGCTGGCGGCGGCGTGGAAGCCGGAGACGGAGGCGCTGCAGCTGGCGGCGGCGTGGAAGCCGGAGACGGAGGCGCTGCAGCTGGCGGCGGCGTGGAAGCCGGAGACGGAGGCGCTGCAGCTGGCGGCGGCGTGAAGCCGAGACGGAGGCGCTGCAGCTGGCGGCGGCGTGGAAGCCGAGACGGAGGCGCTGCAGCTGGCGGCGGCGTGGAAGCCGGAGGCGCTGCAGGCTGGACGGGTCCTCGGACCCTCCAGCGAAGACTGATGACGGCGGCCGGAGCGGTCCCTCGGACCTCCAGCGGAGACACGAGACGGCGCGGAGCGGTCCCTCGGACCCTCCAGCGGAGACACGAGACAAAGGCCGGAGCGGTCCTCGGACCCTCCAGCGAGACACGAGACAAAGGCCGGAGCGGTCCTCGGACCCTCCAGCGGAGACTAGAGACGGGCGGAGCGGTCCTCGGACCCTCCAGCGGAGACACGAGACGATGGCGGAGCGGTCCTTCGGACCTCCAGCGGAGACACGAGGCAAAGGCGGAGCGGTCCTTCGGACCTCCAGCGGAGACACGAGGCAAAGAGTCCACTAGCCGACATAAAGGCAGCTGGCACTGCACGGAGCACTGGCTTTGCCCAGGCAACACTAACATGGAGGAGTTCTCTGAGGGCTGCTTAATCTTCAGGGGTCCAGTAATAGCTGGGGTGAAACCTAGCTTCTGGGGAAGCCCTGGAGTGCATAACTCGCCTGAAGCAGCTAAAGAGCAAGAATCTCCTGGGTGGAACTAAGACCTTCTCCCTGCCTAAAGCGAGAGTGTGAGACTGGAGCTACGGGGGCACAGGGGCCTGAGCTACAGGGGGCACAGGCGGCACTGGGGCCTGGACTACAGGCGGCACTGGGGCCTGGACTACAGGCGGCACTGGAAACTGAACTACAGGCGACGCTGGGGGCACTGGAAACTGAACTACAGGCGACGCTGGGGGCACTGGAAACTGAACTACAGGCGGCGCTGGGGCACTGGAAACTGAACTACAGGCGGCGCTGGGGCACTGGAAACTGAACTACAGGCGACGCTGGGGGCACTGGAAACTGAACTACAGGCGACGCTGGGGGCACTGGAAACTGAACTACAGGCGACGCTGGGGGCACTGGAAACTGAACTACAGGCGACGCTGGGGGCACTGGAGACTGAACTGAGTGTGAGTGAGCAGGTGACACTGGAGGCACTGGAGACTGAACTGAGTGTGAGTGAGCAGGTGACACTGGAGGCACTGGAGACTGAACTGAGTGTGAGTGAGCAGATGACCCTGGGAGCTGGGCTACTGGAGGCTGGGCAGCTAAGTGAGCCACTGGAGGCTGGGCAGCTAAGTGAGCCACTGGAGGCTGGGCAGCTAAGTGAGCCACTGGAGGCTGGGCAGCTAAGTGAGCCACTGGAGGCTGGGCAGCTAAGTGAGCCACTGGAGGCTGGGCAGCTAAGTGAGCCACTGGAGGCTGGGCAGCTAAGTGAGCCACTGGAGGCTGGGCAGCTAAGTGAGCCACTGGAGGCTGGGCAGCTAAGTGAGCCACTGGAGGCTGGGCAGCTAAGTGAGCCACTGGAGGCTGGGCAGCTAAGTGAGCCACTGGAGGCTGGGCAGCTAAGTGAGCCACTGGAGGCTGGGCAGCTAAGTGAGCCACTGGAGGCTGGGCAGCTAAGTGAGCCACTGGAGGCTGGGCAGCAGTGGCGGAGCGAGGCTGGGACGAGGAGGTGGGAAGTTTGTGTAGCTCCGAACGTGGAAGTCCCAAAAACAAAGCAAAGGATTGTAGCGGAGTAAGCCCAGTGTCCTCCACCACATAATCCTTCCTTCGCCGCTGCTTGCTCCTCCTGCAGGGCCTGGCTTCTGAAAGCAGCGGTGGAGTGACACCAGGAAACTGAGCAGAGAGCGGCTGCTGAGCAGGCGATGAGCTGT
Source organism: Oreochromis aureus (assembly GCF_013358895.1). Classification (NCBI taxonomy): domain Eukaryota; kingdom Metazoa; phylum Chordata; class Actinopteri; order Cichliformes; family Cichlidae; genus Oreochromis; species Oreochromis aureus. The sequence continues at coordinate 6,604,431 of NC_052955.1, read as the reverse complement.
TCTCAAAATCATCTGCCGCACAGAAGACAGCCCCAGAATGAACAGTCACATAGTCCGAAAAAGAGCCCTCACTCTCACAACCGGCGAATTAAAAGTCCGGATGTCCGGCTGTGGGGTGGCGCGCGCGGCGGCGCGATCGACATTTCCTCCCACCCGACGGCTCCGACGGGCCAGGCAAGATCACATTCGGCGAGTCGGGCGGCGAGGCGGAGTGGCAGAGAGCAGGTGAGGTGTGCGCTGAAGGAAGGCCTGAATGGTCGGAGAGAGCGAGCCAAACAGCCACGGAAGACCAGAGAAGAGCCGCTGTAGGCGAAGTTTCCACAGCAGCGCGACGAAGCTCCTCCGGGGATGTTCCAACCACAGGCTGAGAAGGTTCTCAACGGAGAAAATGATGTCATCCTTCAGCTCCTCCGAAGGGTTGCAAGCTGCTGGGTCCATGTTGGCTGTTTCGTGCTGTCACGGTTTGCGGGTGCAAGCCGTGTGGAAGTAAATTAGGACCGGGCAGCAGCAGCTCAAGTGCAGGTAAGAATTTATTAACAGTAAACAGAAATGGCGAGTGACACTAACAGGTAACCTAAACTGGGAAAACTAACAAAGCAAACCAGAAACGAAGATGCAGGGAGGTCCGAGGAAACACATATGGAGAGACGAGGGACATCTAGGGGAACAACACAGACGAAACAGCAACTAACAGAGGCAGACACGAGGTTTAAATACACAGAAGGATAACGAGGGAATGAGACACAAAAGGAGGGCACAGCTGGGAGTAATCCGACCTGACGAGACAGGGGAAAAGTAAACTGAACACACTGACGTCAGACACAGACCTTCACAATAAAACAGGAACTACACAAGCAAGGACACAGACTAAGAAACGCGGACTAAACACAGGAACACATGGGCAGAACTGAATAAACACTACACAGAGGAAGGACAGAACCAAAATCACAATAATAGAAAACACAAAACGCTGGGTCAAAAGGACCCAGGATCATGACAATTTCATGTATCTTTTGAAAATCCTACTGTAAAAATGACCCAAATAAAGCTTTACAAGAACGTATGTTGCTGTGCTTCCTTACAACAGATGTACAACCTCTTTCCAAAACTCATGGACCATCTTCCTGGCCCCCACCACAAAGTTTTTGCAGAGTATGAAGAGGTGAGAAAGTTTATCAAGATGAAGATCCAAGAACACAAAGACACATTGGACCCCAGCTCCCCACGAGACTACATAGACTCCTTCCTTATTCGAATCAATCAGGTTGGAAAATTTAAGCATAATTTATAAAAGAAAACTGAAAACTACTACTACTGTGTTTGTTAATGTAAGCAATTAATATCATCTAAAGTGCTAAAAATTACATTCTTGATTTTGCTATGTTCTGCACCTACATTACCTAAGCAACTGTATGGACTTTTGTGTAACACCAGCAGTAGCTTAAAAAAAATATTGTGTGGGAGATTTTCGGTCAGCTTCAAAGCAATTCTTGTACACCATCAGCTGACTCAGGAAGGGAAAGGGGTGCTTTACTCATATAGTACATATAGTGGATTGTTGCAGACATTAACTAAAAAAATGGACCAGTGGAGGCAGGCATACTTCGAGGATCTCAATCTCACTGACATGTCTTCTCTAGAGGACATAGAATCTGGGGACGGAGGGTCTGAAGTGATTGAGATATCTCAACAGCTAATAGGTGAGGCACCTCAGGGATTCACAGCTTTATTGAGATCTGGGCCAGAGTTGCAAACTAAGGTGATGTTTCCCCTCTGCAAGCAGGTTACTGTGTTCCAACTATAAGGGCATTATGCTTCTCAGCCTTCCTGGGTCTATGCAAGGGTACTGGAGAGGAGAGTGTCTGTTAGTTGAACCTTGGATTCAGGAGGAACAATGCAGCTTTTGATCTGGTCATGGAAAACTGGACCGCCTCTTTATCCTCCCAAGGATGTTTGAGTGTGCATATGATTTGCCCAACCACTGAACTTGTGCTTTGTAGACTCCCAATTCATAATCTGTTTGAACTGCTCCCATCAGGCAATAGATGCAAAAGCATCAGAGCAAAGACTAATAGATTAAATAGCAGGTTTACCCTGTAGCTGTTGGGGTATTGAATTACAAGTAGTCACCTACAATTAACCTGACAAATACTGTGTAATGGATGACATGCTGTGACATCTTCTGCAATAGTGCTTATGTGCAATAAGGTTGTATTTATTATTACTGAATGACAGTTTATACTTTGTTTGTAATTATATATAAACGTTCTTCTCTTGACAACGCATGGATTGAACTTATTTTGTTGTACATGTTACAATAAAGATATTATGATTCTCTGATTCTGATTCTGAGAAAAATGACAACTTTCTTCTCTCAGGAAAAGGAGATTTCCACAACTGAGTTCCACTATGACAATTTGGTCTCTACAATAATGACTCTGTTTCTGGCTGGAACACAGACCACCAGCTCCACCCTGAGATTTGCTCTTAGCGTGCTGATTAAATACCCCAAAATACAGGGTAAGACCAGGAATTTAATTTACAAGCCCTTTATGGTCTATAAGTCCAGTGGTGGAGGTATAAAACAGATCAGAGTGTTAATAATTTCTGCTTTGCTATTTTTAGAGACAATGCAGCAAGAGATTGACAGTGTTACTGGAAAAGGCCGTTGTCCCAGCATGGAGGACAGGAAGTCCCTCCCTTTTTCACTTGCTGTCATCCATGAAATGCAGCGTTTTCTTGACCTTGTTCCTCTCAGCCTCCCTCACTACACACTGAATGACATATCCTTCAGGGGTTATACAATCCCAAAGGTATTCTCAATTCCAAGATTTCATGTGTATTAAAGAATCTATTGTATATCAAGTCAGAGAATAATGTTGAAAGCAGCAACACTAACAAGATATATGTTTTGAATAGGACACTGTAATTATTCCACTGTTACACTCTGTGCTAAAAGAGGAAAAGCAATGGGCCACTCCCAGGTCCTTCAATCCCCAGCACTTCCTGGACAATAATGGCAGCTTTAAGAAAAATCCTGCATTCATGCCATTCTCTGCAGGTAAAGAGTCAACACACAGTTATTGATCATCCAGTTTTTTGTTTTTTTTTTTGCATGTTGACATCATTTTGTGACAAATATCTTGATATTTACATTGAAAAGCAATTATTTTTAATCAGAGTCCTTTGTGTATCTCTACAGGGAAGAGAAACTGTGTCGGCGAGTCTCTGGCCCGTATGGAACTTTTTATTTTCATAGTATCATTGCTGCAGGATTTCACCTTTTCCTGTGCTGGAGGCCCTGACAGTATAAACCTCATTCCAGAATATAGCAGTTTTCTTAATGTGCCCTGTAGATACCATATCATGGCCACACCTCGTTGAAAGAGATCATTTTTTCAGACCGAGTTATAGTCTGGTTGAAGCACTCTAATAGATTTCTTCATCAGCTTCCTGTGAAACAGTGATTTGATGTTTATTTTACAGTCAGTTTGCTAGTACCTCACTGATGTAGTAAACTAGACCATTACATGCAAATCTTTCACCTCGTCATAACTGTGATTTCTGTTTTTTGTCATGTATTCTTTTTCTTTAATGAATTATTGTTTCTTGGATTAATTGGACTGTTTTTTTCTATATGCAACAAATATTACTACTATCTTTAACTAATAACTACTATAAATGGCTTTACACCTGTCAACAAATCATAAAAGCCTTTATGTAAATACTCAGTCTCATCCTTGCTGTTAAAACTGTACAAAAAACAAAACAAATACAAGGACTTCAACGTGAATAAATTAAAAATTGCTCGCCTGTCTGAAATGTTGCTTCAAAATTAAAATCTTAGTATTTGCTTTAATAACATTCACTCCAATGATGCATTCAGTTTCCAAAAGTGGAGCACATTATTAACACAGCTGGTTTTCTGCAGAGATTATTTTAAGCTTGTCACAGCGGGGTACGGCGGTATGTTAGTAGGATGGACCCAAAAGCAGAACACAGGAGGAGACCGTACTGAACTTTAAACTAAGGGCGAGCCTTTATTAGGGCTGATAACGAGAATGCAGAAATAAAGCGAATGTGAATGAGTAAACTAAACCTAAAACCTAGACTGGAAAAACTAACTATAATAACTGTGTTGACTATGACTAATGTGACATAAACATAATACTGACCAGGTACATGCAAGAAACTATGAAGTGAAAACATGAAACATGAACATGACCAGGCAGAATTATGGAAATCCATTAACCTAACCTGACGTGGAGATACTACACACAGAAAACCTTTTAAAGAGTGAATGAAATACAGACTAAATACACACAGGAGGTGATCGGGGAAGTGGAAACACATGGGGAAACAGCTGACTGGAGTGAACATAATGACATCACAGGGGAAGAGTAAAACTAAACACATTGAACAAAGAAACACAAGACTTTCAAAATAAAACAGGAAACATGGAGAGATGTAGACATGACAACACAAGCTTGACAAAATGAAACACGCCGACAACAAATACATGAGACTAACACAGATGAATAGGTGAAACGTCAAATACTAAACTCAAGGCATACAAATAATAATCCTATAACTCAACATTATCTCAAGATATAACATAAGAACTCGAAACAAACTGAAAGCACTGGGTCACAAACCCAGCCCCTGACAGAGCTCTTTTTGGGATAATATAGCACATTTTAACTACTCCACAAAATTCTTTGGGGTAAACACACAAGAACCCTGCAAAGAGAGTCCAAGGTTATCCTCTCTCTTGCCCTTTGACAGTTGAGATGGAACCAGCACCTTGTGACACTAAGTGGAAAGGAAAGTAGATGGTTGGAAGCACCAACTATGTATCCAACTCCAGTAGTGCTGGCGGCCAAGTCAATTCCATGCAGACTGCATAAATGATTACAGTGTGTTTCTGATGTGTTCAGGGGTAAATACATTAAAAACAAACAAAAGAATTAGATCAGACATAGATATAGACTTCATTAAACCCACAAAGGGGAAATTCGAGCAGCACGCGGGTCAGGAAGAAAAAGGGAATCAGAATTATGTTAGAAAAATAAAAATAGTGTAACTAATGCTAGGAAACAAACACGTTTATAAATAGCTCGCGAAACAAACATTATTTTATGGCAATAGATTAATTAATTTTCGGAGAAGTAATTTTCTGGAAGCTCAGAAAAGCCATACAAAATGGTGGTGGATAACTAACCGGACATAGTGGTGGTAGACAAACAGAAGAAGACGGCTCCGAATGACAGCAACAACAAGAAGATGGGTCATGAGAAACTTGAGAAATACCAAGGGCTCAGAGAAGAGCTCGAGAAGATGTGGAGGGTAAAAGTAACAGTGGTCCCAGTGGTAATCAGAGCCCCAAGCTAGGCGAGTGGCTCCAGGAGATCCCAGGAATACCATCTGAGATCTCTGTCCAGAAGAGCACACTTCCTAGGAAAGATACTGCGCAGGAACCTGAAGCTCCCAGGGCTCTGGTAGAGGACCCAAGCTGGAAGGATAAAGACTGCCCACAGGGGTGAGAGGGGATGTTTTTTGTATATATATGGGGTAAAAATTACATTTAGTTTTTTCTTTTGATGTGACACACCCTAAAATTCCATTTTTGATGAATAAACCCATTTTGTCATGAGATGAAGGGGTTTTAATTTAACAAATATGCAGAACTTTTAAAATGCCAAAACAAAAGCATATTTTATGTTTTCGTCCATAATATCAAAGCCAAATAAGAAAATGTTTCACAGTAAAGAAAACATAATAAATTGAAGGTTAACAGAAAAGAATGGTTAATCAGTTAGTTTACCAGTGTCATATTCCATGCTTACGCAAACTCCCTGTTAAATATAAACACATCTTTTAAAGAACAGTGACTATATATATATATGATTGTCCTGGGTTTTGGAGCCAAACTTTTGTGTTGCTGGCATATTAAGTTCTGTTTTTATTACAGTTTGATTTTGATTCATCCTGTCCTATTAGTATAGTTTTACTCTTAGTTAGACTTTGCAGTCTTAATCCCAAATTATATTGTCTTTGAGTTCTCCTTCCAACAGGGCTCTCTGTTGCTTTATTTGTGTAGTTGTAGTGTGAACTTCATAGTTCTCATAACACTGAGTCTTGTTGAAATTTCTTTTTGCTTCTAGTTCTTTGACTTGCTGCTCTCTTGTATTTTTGTTTATTAATTTATAGTTTTTATATTATATAGAGCAGGATGGAATCTTGTGCAACTGTGATCTTGGCAGGTTTAATCTTAGCTCTGCTGTGGATGTTTAATATAAAACACAAAAGGAACTGGCATTTACCTCCTGGACCCACTGCATTTCCTCTCATAGGAAACCTTCTACAAAAAAGCACCTTTTAAAAGCTTTGTTAAGGTAAGATTTTACTTTAGTTTAAAAATATTTGTGCTGTTTTTTAAGTTGTACAATAATTTATCTCGTAATCTGAAGAGAGTAACACACTTTCTTCAAACACACTGAATGTAACTTTAACAGTATGTTGGCATTTAGACAAAACTTTAGCTGAATGCTTATCATTTAAATGATTCACATATCTTTAGTTCAGTGAAACCTATGGGCCAGTGATGACAGTATACCTAGGCTGGCAGCGGACAGTAGTTCTGGTAGGACACGATGCTCTGAAAGAAGCCCTGGTGGATCAAGCAGATGACTTCACAGGCAGAGCACCAACTCCCTTTCTGCACAACCCTAACAAGAAATACGGTAAAACAAGATCACTCAAATATGTTGTCTTTGTCAAGGCAAAGTGATTTTGATTCCTAGTGCTTTAATTCTTTCATGAATCAGCATGGCTTCTCTTCCATTACTTTGGCAAGTGGTTTAACCTTTCAGGTATAGGGAGCAGTAATGGGGAACGCTGGCGTCAGCTGCGACGCTTTACACTGACCACTCTAAGAGACTTTGGGATGGGACGCAAGGGGATGGAAGAGTGGATCCAAGAAGAGAGCAAACATATGAGGGCCCCAATGCATAAATTAAAAGGTGTGGTTTCAGGTGCTGAAGGGTCATTTGACATGAAGCTGATGTAAAAAGTTTACTATGCACAGCCTATGTACCCATATTTATATAACATTAAAAAATAAAATGCTGAAAATTGAAAACAAATACATACATAGTCTAGTATCTGCAGTACTATATGGAGCACTATCGCCCCTAGTGACCACACCCCAATACCTTTGCACACAATTCAACTACAACTCTGGGTGCCCCAAGTGTGCGAACACTCTTGGATGAGAATGCCCTAAAGAAAGAGACAAGGACCAGTATTAAAGTCACTGACACATCATGCCAGATTACCAAAAAAGGAAACACAATAAGCTGCCTATGAACATCACAGGATACTAGGATACTAATCACAAAAAAAGCATACTCCAGTGCGCTAATCCCACTAACCCATTATTCTCCACTACTGAATCGACCACCACCACCCAAAAAGAAAATATAACCTGCTAAAACAGAGATTTTTCGTGAATTTCAGGTGCATTCAGCTGTTGCTAATTGGCCACACCTAGTCAAGTGTGGATAAAAGCATACCACACCTGAGGCAGGCTTTCAGAGGAGGCTCACTAGCCTTTGCCTTGGTGGTACCAGCCATTTCAGCCAACCTGCTATGCCATTTAAGATAAAACCTCTTCTCACTGGAATTTTTATATTCATCTCCTTATTTATGATGCAGCTTTTAATAATAATAATAATAATACATTTTATTTGAAAGCGCCTTTCAAAACACTCAAGGTCGCTGTACACAGTAGAGTAAAAAGCAACATAAAAGCAAAGAGTTTACACAATCATAAAACATAAACAAATTTAAAATAGCAGAGTGGAGAGGTTATGTGAGATAAGCTATTTTGAACAAGTGGGTTTTGAGTTGGGACTTAAAGAGAGAGAAGGTAGAGATATTTCTTAAATCAGGAGGTAGGGAATTCCAGAGTCGAGGAGCAGAGCAGCTGAAAGCCCTGCTCCCCATGGTGACAAGACGGGGGGAGGGGACGGAGAGTGAAAGGGAAGAAGAAGATCTGAGACAACGAGATGGGGCGGTGATGTTAACCAGATCAGAGAGATATGGAGGAGAGAGATGATGAATAGCTTTAAATGCGTACAAGAGTATTTTGAAATTGATACGATACTTGACCGGGAGCCAATGAAGCTGCTGCAGAACAGGAGTGATGTGGTGGACAGAAGGGGTCCTGGTGATGATACGGGCAGCAGAATTCTGGATGCGTTGAAGCTTATGGATGGATTTTGAGTAAGACCAAAAGAAGTGAATTACAATAATCAATCCGGGAAGTAACAAGGCTATGGACAAGAATGGCAGTGGCATGTGAGGTGAGAAAAGGACGGAGACGATTAATGTTGCGCAATTGAAAATATGCAGACCGAGTGACATTATTAATGTGTGAATTGAAAGATAGAGTACTGTCGAGGATGACACCCAAACTTTTCACAGAGGAAGAAATGGAGACCGGCGAGTTATTGATAGTAATAGAGAAACTGTTGGTTCTGGATAATGTTGATTTAGTGCCTACTAAGAGGAGTTTGGATTTATTACTATTGAGTTTAAGAAGATTAGAAGAGAACCATGAATTTAGTTCAGCTAAGCAGAGGGTGAGGGAGGATGGGGGAAGAGCAGAATCAGGTTTAGTGGACAGATAAAGCTGGGTGTCATCGGCATAACAGTGAAAATGGATATTGTATTTACGGAAAATATGTCCAAGCGGTAGAAGGTAGATAATAAAGGAAGGGGCCCCAGGACAGATCCCTGGGGCACGCCAGTGGTCAGAGGAAAGGGCTGAGAAGTAAAGGATTTGAGTTGAATGAACTGAGTGCGATCAGACAGGTATGATTTAAACCAGGCTAGTGGAGTATGGGAGAGACCGATGGAGGCTAGCCTACTGAGAAGAATGGAGTGAGAAATAGTGTCAAGGCAGCGCTCAGATCGAGGAGGATAAGAATGGAAAGTAAACCGAGTCAGCTGCCATAAGAAGATCATTGGTTATTTTATAAGTGCTGTTTCAGTGCTATGGGAGGGCGAAAACCAGACTGGAACTGTTCATACAGATTATTATTAGTTAAATGTGAGTGGAGTTGTGTGGCAACTATTTTCTCAAGAATTTTTGAAAGGAATGGTAGATTGGAGATAGGCCGAAAGTTCTCAAAATTGAGCCACGTTGTAACATTAACACATAAGGATGCACAACTGATATCAGAAAAAACAGTCAAATGCATAAAACACAATTTTCTTGGAAAGCCATGTGCCAGCAAACACACTCTTTGAATCTCTTAAAAAAAACCTGATTTGCCAGCGCCAAACTTGTAATAGCTTGAAAATGAGAAGAGCAGACTAAACAGTGGGAAAGTCGGAAGTTTGTGTCTGTCATAACTAAAGTGAAGTCCTTAATAAATTTGACAGATGCTTTCCCTTCTCTTCCAGGTTCACCATTTGACCCCACATTCTTATTGAGCTGTACAGTGTCTAATGTGACCTGCTGGCGTGTTTTTGGTCAATGGTTCAGCTATGAAGACAAGCAGTTCTTGTGCCTTCTTACGATACTTTCTCATATAGGAAAGCTTAACAGCAGCCCTGTGGGTCAGGTAACTGAAAGTGGGAGCTAACATTCAAAGGGGACTGAAACATTAAATACAAATTTGATATTCATATTTTGTATAGGAATATATACATCAGAGTATATCCTGTATCTTTTGAAAATCCTACTGTAAAAATGACCCAAACACAGTAAATGCATCATTGTCTTTTCACATGACTGTATTGCGCTATGCTTCCTTACAACAGATGTACAACCTCTTTCCGAAACTCATGGACCATCTTCCTGGCCCCCACCACAAAGTTTTTGCAGAGTATGAAGAGGTGAGAGAGTTTATCAAGATGAAGATCCAAGAACACAAAGACACATTGGACCCCAGCTCCCCACGAGACTACATAGGCTCCTTCCTTATTCAAATCAACCAGGTTGGAAAACTTAAGGATAACTTATAAAAGAATACTCAAAACTACTACTACTGTGTAGTATATTGTAGAGTATGTATATGCTTAATTTAGCTATGTCTGATTATAACACTCCTCTGTGAATTGTCATTTTATTGTGGTGGAAAGGTTTGTATGTTGTTGGGGGAATTTCTTTCTGACAGGGTCTCCCAAGGAAAAGTGGTCCTGGGTAAGGGACTAAATGAAAACCGATTCAGATAACCCCGATAAAGGCTTTTGGTACAAGAAACATTATCTTTCTAGTGGGTAAGGAGCATGATGTTAAGTTAAAAGACCCCCAGCTATAGGTGGTCAGACTTATTTCAACACATCGCATGGGCTCTGGAACCAAACTCTTGTTGAGCGTCTGGACTCAGTTCCAATCTGGAGTTGCTTGAGATGCAACAGGAAGGGGTCAGTATACTTGTATCTCCTCAGTTTTCTGCCTGCACTTTGGAATTTTCTCTGGTGGACAAGAGAGTTGTTTCCCTGCTCCCTGAGGTCAGGGAGTTGGCCCTGACACTTGTTTGCACTTATGTCCTTAACAACAGTTCACTACCCAGCTTTTTTTTTTTTATGTCAGTGAGGGAATGGAAAGTTACCAGACTAAAAACTTTATCGTCAATAATGGGGGGAATGCAACACTGACTTGGACAATCACACTGAGATCTGGAGGAGTGTGCCTGGGAGGAACGCCAATTTGAACCTCAGTGGTGGTCTGTTATTGGATTTCTGTTCTGCCTCTATTTTTCTGTTTGCCTATAATGAACACTGTGTTCAAGCGATAGTTGTTGATAAGACCACGTGGCACCAGGACACCGTAGGTTGAAGGGGAATGATGAGTTTTGTTATTGCATCAGATCTGTGGCCATATGTCTTGAACCCTCAAGTGAAGAGAGGAGATGAGCTATCAACTGAACATTTCCAAGTGATACATTAGAATCCGGTGGCGAGGGAAGATGTTGAACAGATCTGTAAAAGTGTATACTAAGGGTGTGCTGGAAATGTCTGACAGAAGCCCTGGTCCTTGAAATCTTCAATTCATACAGCATTCTGAAGGAGGTTTGGGACATTGTGCCATATATACTACATTTATTAATCGTAAAAAGTTGATTCTGTTCATCTGGACGTAGCATTTTCAGTGAAATGTTTTCCCACTTACAACATTATCTCTGGATGATAAGAATCAACTTTTTGAAATTTCCTCACCTGGATAATTGACCATGTGTTAATGTAGATCTATGCACTATGTTATGAACCTACATGGCCTATATGGACCTTTGCCTGTGAGTGGAGGGTAGCAGTAGCAGTAGCTGAAGAAAAAACTTGAATGTTGGAGTTTAGTGAGACTATGGAGCAGACTTTCGGTCAGCCTTGAAGTTATTCTCGCACATCATCAGCTGACTCAGGAGGGGAAAGCGGTGCTCTGCTCATATAGTATATATAGTGGATTGTTGCACACTTTAACTAAGAATATAGAGTGGTCGAGGCAGGCATATGCCAAGGATCTCCTCAATCTCACTGGCACGTCTTTCCTAGAGGAAACATGATCTGGAGACAAGGGGGACGACTCGCCCATCACTGAACGTAATCAAATGGGTTATAGAAACGTAAATGTCAAGAGATATATTCTAAAACACTTCTTCAGTTGAGAATCAGAGAGGAGAAACACAGTTTTACTTGTATACAAGGGCAGCACAGAGCACCCGCAGTGAGAGTGAGGGCTCTGTGACACGCGCTCTGAGACTGCCCTGGTCTTTATTTATACATCAGTGGGTGTTTGTTCCTTACATTGGAATGTGGATGTTTAGGTGTCTGTCTGTGTGTGTGTGACCCCATAAACGACTTCCCTAAACCTGCTGGTCTGGAAAATCCAACAGTTCATCTATATGTAAAAAAGGCACTTAGACTAAAACTGACATAGCTACGTTTATCCGACCGTAAAACAATAAAAGAAGGTACAACCTTTCCCATGCTCCTAGGATGTGGGGGGGTGAATGCCAGAACACTCTGGAATGCACACAAACCTCCTAGGATGAGACAGTCTTTCAATATACCATCAACTACATACTTCTAAACACAAATGATTACATACAGCATGCTACCATAAGTAAACTTATATTATTAAAAGATCATACTGACTACTAAGTACAATTTTATATTGACAGTAAACCCCACATACAGTAATGATTTCGCATATGCAAAGTTTATAGGTGTCATCCCACACACACTGGAAAAAAAAGGGGAAAAAAGGCCAAATCACAGGAGTTGGCCATCTGAGGGGCATGTGAGTGCAATGGAGGATAGTCTATAAGATATCAAGCTATTCAGATGTTCAGATATTGAGATGTTCAGTTTGAAGCCTTTGAGACACTTTGAGGTCCTTAAGATTTTCTTTTTCTTTAATATATCTTGAGATGTTTTAAGTTTTAATTTCAGTTCAGTTATGCACTTAAAACACAAGCACTTTTTCAGTAACTTATCTTTCTTGTTGAACTGTGCTCCAAATAAAGAACTTTGTGCTGACAGGATTGTTAGTTAATCAATTACAAATCAATATTGTCTGTATGGACAGCAATGCCCCCTTGCCCCCGTGGTAGTAAGCAATGCGGTTGAAAAATTTGGGTGCACCTAACTTTTGTGCTGGCGCACCTAAGAAAACAAGTTACGCGCACCAGTGCAACCGCGGCAAAATGTTAGTCTAGAGCCCTGCAGTTATTTTTAATCAGAGTCCTTTGTGTATCTCTACAGGGAAGAGAAACTGTCGGCGAGTCTCTGGCCCGTATGGAACTTTTTATTTTCATAGTATCATTGCTGCAGGATTTCACTTTTTCCTGTTCTGGAGGCCCTGACAGTATAAACCTCATTCCTGAATACAGCAGTTTTCTTAATGTGCCCTGCAGATACCATATCGTGGCCACACCTCGTTAAAAAGATGATTTGTTCAGACAGAGTTATAGTCTGTTTGAAGCACTCGAACAAGGATGTCTTCATCAGCTTCTTGTGAAACAGTGATTTGATGTTTATTTTACAGTTAGTTTGCTAGTACCTCACTGATGTAGAACACACAACCATTACATGCAAATCTTTCATCTCATCATAACTGTGATTTCTGTTTTTTTTCATTTATTCTTTTTTTTAATGAGTTATTGTTTCTTGGATTAATTGGACTGTTTTTCTCTACAGGCAATAAATATTACTACTATCTTGAACAAATAACTACTATAAATGGCTTTACACCTGTCAACAAATCATAAAGACTTTTATATATTTACTCAGTCTCATCATTGCTGTTAAAACTTTACACCCCAAAAAAAAAAAAAGTCTAACAAGGACAAAGTAAAGTTAAAAAAAAATGTTCTCATGTGTGAAATTTTGCTTTAAAATTTAAATCATAGTATTTGCTATGGAAGCGTAGAGCTGACACCCAGGCAAAAAAAATAAAAAAAAATAGAGGTATATCACATTATACGTGAAAACTTTATTGTTCTAGCAATATACTTTTCATGTTTGTACAATATACTATCATGTTAGTACATTATACTTTCACATTTGAACAACATAATATCACGTTATTACAATATACATAATTATCAGGTTATAACGAAAAACCTATATATTGTTTATTGTTTATTGTATATTGTTTGAACAATAAAGTTTTCACGTTATGACATATCTTATTGTTTGGACATGATATATTCGTTTGCCTTAAAACATAGTGAAGTGGATGACAGTGCAGATCAGAGTGCGAGAACATGGCTTGTTTATCGGAATTAATTAAGTTCTATTTTATGCTTGGATTGAGGCATGGGGAAATTTTGCTGTTACTGAGCAGTTGGGACAGTATTGTGATAAGCATGCAGGCACTCAGAAGAAACCTAAAACGCATGTGGCTGTACTGGAGAAAGAATGAGTCTGAGCCGATTGAGGTGGCACGATTTCTTTTTGATCAACTGGAGGGACACGGGAGGCTCCATGGATACAAACTACACCAGCTGAACTGCATTTACATAGGTTATGTTGTCACACAGAGTACTGCGAGACATTTACTGAAATATCTTGACCCTTATGGGGTTGAGCAATGACGCAGAAATCGCCTAATGCGATGCACATATGTTAATCCTGGACCGAATTTCATGGCATGTTGACTTCTATGACAAACTGAAGCCTTTTGGAATCTAAATAAATGGAGCCATTGATGGCTTTTCCAGAGTTACGATTTGGCTTCAAGCCTATTCAACAAACAATGATCCCAAAGTCATTGCTGGATATTTCATAGCAGAAGTAGAAAAGAAGATGGGCACACCAGCCAGGATTCGCTCTGATTTGGGTCATAATGGCAGAGATGGAAAGATTCTTGCATATGGATTGAAACAGTGTTATTACTGGGTCCAGCAATCACAATCAGCGTATTCAAGGCTGGTGAGCCTTTCTGAGACGGCATCATGGTCAGCACTGGATAAATCATTTCCAGGAACTAAAAGACAATGACTGTTTTTCTGGATGTTTTTTGGACAAGCAACTCATATTCTTTACATGCCTGAACATCATCGAGGTATGTAACCACGTTTATATTCCTTTATTGAGTCAGTGTGTCTGTGAGTTAGAGAGAAAGAGAGACACAGAAAGAGAAACAGTTCGCTTTAACACCCACCATGCACATAAACCAGGCTTATTACCATTGTGTTCAGGATATGAAAAAATGCATATTTCACTGGCCAGAAACATAAAAATCACACTGTCTAAAACAAGTCCATTCAATAATTACTTTAAAATTTCCACAATATACTGTTGTTCTTGTTGTTGAGTATTTTTGATAAACTCTGTTTTTCTGACTGATACTGTGTGGTGCTTTTGGTTATCATGTTGAGCCAAAAGAAATGTGTTCTTGTGAGATTTTCTTTTAAATTGTTAATATTTAAGAGGAAGAGCTGCAGCAAGCTGCACATTTGTGGAACACCCACATAATACGCAGAAGCAGAAATGCAGTTGCTCCAAGTGGACGTCCGATTCTCATGTACACCATCCCTAATCTTTTTGAAGGACAGGATCATTGAAAGAGGTTGCTCGGGAGGCAGTGGATGCTTGTAAGCAAGAATGCCAACAAAAAGGACCTTATACCTGTGATGGAACAGTTTTCAGCTTGTGTTGCCTTATAATGTCAGAGAACTTCTTACTTCCACCAAGCACAGCCCATGAATCCACTGAACTGTATCTCTTCCTCAGAGCCTATATACTGAAGGAATTATAAACCTAAAAACATTGGGCTTTGGGAAGTTTTACTGACAATAGAAAAGACAATTATTACTATTTTGTTTTGATTTTCTGTTAAGATCATAGCAAATGAATGTCTAAATATATTTAACCAAATCTATGTTCTCCAGTGAAGAATCAAAATTAAGTCAGGTCCTTGACATTTACAAGTCCCACAGCCCCAACTGCGACTACGGTTCCTGTACTGCTACTTTTTCTTTTTCATTTTAAGCGGAGATCTTTAGTTGCAATGACACTACTACAATCCAGTTTTTGAGAATTTGTATCCTTTATTTTTAAACAAAGAAGGGATTACTTAAGTGTTTTATAATGAAATTGAACCCAATCTGGTTGATTTTGGGATGTCACCTTTTCAATTATATCTTTTTACTACAAAGAGCTTTATAAAAGTAGCATTGCTTTTCTTTTTTTTATATTTTGACTGAGACACTTATGCAAAAAACAGGTGTTTTGTTCCCATCTACCAAAAAAAATTTGAGTGTTCAGGGACAACGCAAGAAGGCCATGAGTGATGCTGAGCTGCCCAGCCTACCTTGTACTGCTCACACTCTCCATCTGGTTGTTCACGAGGGCCTTCTGTCACAGAGGAGTGTTGCTGATGCAGTGGCAGTTGGCCGCAAAATAGTTGGACATTTTAAACATTCTGCTTTGGCCAGCTCCCGTCTCAAGGACATTAAATTACAGATCAACCAGCCTGCGAAGCGGCTCCAGCAAGACGTTCAGACCCGCTGGAACAGTACCTTTTATATTGTGGCATGCAGAGGAATCTCAACAAAGAAGCTCACAGAGAGATTGCAGTTCAACCCCAAACTGGTAGGGGGAGCTCTTTATTAAAACACACCTCGGTACCACACTGCTTGCTCATAGGGGGTCATATGATATGATTGTTGGGGTTTTCTCTGTATTTATTATTGTGCGATCTATTGTACAATATAAAGCACCTTGAGGCGACTTTTGTTGTGATTTGGCGCTATATAAATAAAATTGAATTGAATTGAATTGAATTGAATTGCTTCAGAGGGTCAATAAACACAAGCCTGAACTCACTCATGGTACGACATTCTTTCATCAACAATAACTGTCATTGAACTCACTACAGCATAAACACAACATTCAATGTAACAGCCAAAAGCAACATAAACATAAACAACAAAACAAGAACATTAAACAGCAGCACATTTCCCAAGGCATGATGGGAGAGAACAGCCGCTCCCCCAACACGCCACACAGCCCCCACCTGAGTGGTTAGCTGTCCCCAGCAACCGGCATGTCCAAAGCAAAGTCTCTGAGGTGTTGGGGAAGGCGACGGTGTCGTTGAGGACGTTCCGTCGGTCCCCCAGCCGCCTCTGAGGCCAGGTTGGGGGCCTGCGGTTGAAGCTGGGGCCCTGGCTCCTCCCTGGGTGGACTCAAGGGCTGATAGGGTGCCAGGCGATCACGATGGAGTACGACCACCCTGTTCCGCTTTGACCAGCCACACCCTGTAGACCACGCCGGACAGCCTCTCGAGAACAGTGCAGGGTCCAACCCACTGGCTCATCAGTTTGGGAAAGCCCTTTCTTCCTCTCCGGGCTGTAGACCCACACATGCTGACCTGGCAAGAGTCCTTCACCCTTGCAGCGGGTATCATAAGCTCGCTTCTGCCAGGAGCCTGCATCTCGGAGAGCCTGCCTGGTCAACTGGTGCACCTCACGTAGCCGGGCGAGGAGGTTGTGGAGGTAGCCCAACCCGGGGTCCCCGCACACTTCTTGCTCGGGGGGGGATCCAAACACCAAGTCCACTGGGGTACGAAGCTCATGACCGAACATCAAGGCCGCTGGAGTGCACTTAGTAGATTCCTGGACTGCAGAACAGTAGGCCATTAGGACCAGGGGAAGGTGTTGATCCCAGTCACGCTGCTGGCGGGAGGTCAGGATAGCAAGCTGGGTGGCCAGGGTGTGGTTGAAGCGTTCCACCAACCCATCACTTTGGGGGTGCAGTGGCGTCGTCCGGGTCTTCCTGATACCCAGCCGCTGACAGACCTCCTTAAACACCGCAGCCTTAAAATTCCGGCCCTGGTCGCTGTGCAGTTCCTCTGGTACCCCGAACCGGCAGAACATCTCGTTGACCAGACGCTCAGCGGTGGTAACAGCACTTTGGTCAGGGACTGCATAGGCCTCAGGCCACTTAGTGAAGTAGTCCATGGCAATCAGGACATAGTGGTTCCCCTGGTCTGTGGTGGGGAAGGGTCCCAGGATGTCCACACCAACCCGCTCCATGGGAGCCCCCACCTGATACTGCTGCAAGGGGGCATGAGAGCGTTGGGAAGGCCCTTTCTGAGCCGTGCAGGCATCGCACCGATGGACATGGAGCTCTACGTCCTGGCGACACCCGGGCCAGTAGAACCGAGACCGAAGTCGCCGCAGAGTCTTGGTAACTCCAAAGTGTCCTGCCCCCGCCGCCCCATGGACCAGCTGGAGGACCCTGGACCGCAACTGTTGAGGTACCAAGAGCTGGAAGACCTCACGGTGACCCCCGGGAGCCTGCCAGCGGCGATAGAGGAGGCCGTTGTGAGGTTGGCCCATTGGGAGTAGAGAGCCTTGGTCTCGAGGTCCAGTGCAGATACTTCTGGCCATGATGGTCTCTGACCAGCCCCAATCCAACACTGAACCCGGGAAAGGGCAGGGTCTTGGTTCTGGTCGTGTTGCAGCTGTTGGGGATCCATGGCCTCTAGACCCTCGGTATCCCCTGCGGTGGACTGGGCCTGAAGACTGCTACAATGCCCACCCGGAACAGAGTCTCTCTCATGGCCGCCCTGTGGTGACGCGATCACTGAAGTCATGACGAACCTCAAAGTGGTAATCTTGCAACGTCTCCAACCACCGGGCTAGCTGTCCCTCCGGTTCTTTAAAGCTGAGCAGCCAAGTGAGGGACGCATGGTCTGTGCGCAGGAGGAACTTCTTCCCGTAGAGGTAGGGTCTGAAATGGTGGAGACCCAGGATGATGGCCAGCAGCTCTCGACGGGTGACACAATAGTTCCTCTCCGGTCTGCTGAGGGAACGGCTGTAGTAGGAGATGACCCGCTCCCCCTCAGGGCCTTCCTGCGACAGTACAGCCCCCACACCCGTGTTGCTGGCATCGGTGTCCACGACAAAAGGAAGCTGCAGGTCTGGGTAGGCCAGCACCGGTGCCTCAACCAGTGCAGATCGGAGCCGATCAAATGCCACGGCACAGTCCTCACTCCAGCGGAACTCCCGCCCTTTGTGTGAGCTGGTGCAGGGGCTTGCAATGGTAGCAAAGTCCTTGACGAACCGCCGGTAGTATGATGCCAGGCCAAGGAAGCTCCGCAACTCAGCAGGGTTGCCCGGAATGGGCCAGTCCTTCACAGCAGCCACCTTTGCAGGGTCGGTGGAAACCCCTGCTCCGCTGACAACGTGACCCAAGAAGGTTGTCTCCTTTCGGAAGAGGTGGCACTTTTTGGGGTGGAGACGAAGGCCAGCCTGGCGGATAGCATGGAAAACCGCAGTCAGGTTAGCCAAGGCTTTCTCGAAGTCTGTCGCGTGGACGAGGAGGTCATCCAGGTAGACCACACAGCAGTCGCGGGGAATGTCAGCCAGAACCCTCTCCATTAGGCGCTCAAATGTGGCTGGGGCATTGCAGAGGCCGAAGGGCATCACCTTAAACTGCCATAGTCCCTGGCCAATGGAGAAAGCAGTCTTTGGGCGGGCCTCTGGCGTCAGCTCCACCTGCCAGTAGCCACTGCGCAAATCGAGGGAGCTGAACCAGCAGGACCCAGCAATGTCGTCGAGGGCATCGTCAATCCGGGGCAACGGGTAGGAGTCCTTGCGAGTGACGCTGTTGAGTAGACGATAGTCGACACAAAATCGCCAGGTACCATCCTTTTTCCGAACCAGTACGGCTGGGGCCGCCCAGGGGCTGTTTGAGGGTTCTATGATGCCTGCCTCTGCCATTTCCCTGACCTTCTGCTCTGCTGCGCACGCTTGGCAAGGGAAGGCGACGAGGGCGGAGGCAGATGGGCTGTGCATCCCCAGTGTCAATGTCGTGTTGTACCAGGCTGGTTTGCATGCAGTCCTCATCCTTGGCTGCAAAGATGTCGGCAAACAAGTCGAGTATCTCCCGCAGCTGCCGTTGCTGATCAGCCTGGAGACCCTCGCAGCTCCTCTGGTATAGGTCCTCGACAGCTAGCTTGGTCTCTGTGGACAGTTGCTGTACCGCTGGTGAAGGAGAGGCCCCTTCCACCGCCAGTGGTGACAGGTCCTCAGGCTTCCTGACGCTGGCTGAAAAAGTGGAGGCAGGCAGCGGGACTTCCTTGGTGATGTGGAGTTGAGTAGGTTGCCAACCCTGCGGTCTTGGGCCGTCAGTACCAGGGAGGACTCCGGCCTGTACCAAGAAAAGCGTGGATTCAGTGTCTATCAGGGCTCTACAGGTGGTGCCGGCAAGGTCACAGGGCTGTGTGCACCTGGGCTGAGCACATGCTCCACTCTTTCGGCCTCAGTTAGAGCTGCCGCCAGGGTTTCTGGTGCATGCAGACGGATGTGCTCTTGTAGTCGTTTTGGCTGGAGACCCCGGACAAAAGCCTGGAGAGCAAGCTCTTCTTGCGCTGCAGCATCAAAAGCAGGGTACCCTCTACGTGCATAAAGACATAGGTCAGCAGCATAGGCACCCAGACTCTCCTCTTGTCTCCGTGGGCGGCTAGCAAGTTTATCTCGGGCATCATCCGCATGTGTACGGAGGCCAAACCTGCTCTGCATTGCTCTGGCAACAGCAGGCCAACTTAAACGTTCTTCTGGCTGAAGATCTGTGAGGATCTGTAGTGCCCTGCCTTCCAAGGCAAGGGCGACTTGAACAGCTGTCTCCTCTGTTGACCATCCATTTAGCTGAGCAGCCAGCTGTACCTGGATAAGGTAGGTCTCTGGAGGTGCTTCCCCATTATAGCGTGGCAGCTTCATGCTCCCCCGGACAGGAGCCCCGGATGGCGGCTGCAGCTGTACTGGGTCCTGGAGACAGTTGGCCTTGTCCCCCTCGGCTGCCAGCAGTGAGGGTGTGCTGCTCCCCAGCACCACCATGAGCGGAGGCTGGCTGGCTGCTCGTGGTCCTGGAGCCTGCAGCATGCCTTGGCTGCTCCGACAGCTTCCCAGTGGGCGGGGCTGTGAGGTTCCATCTGGTAAGCCCCACAGATCTTCCACTGGCTGGCTTGCTGCTGCCCGGAGCTCCCCCTGCTTCTTCAGTCGGGATCCATTCACCGCTTCCAGGCAAGTGATAAGCTCCTCAATCTTCCTCAGCTCCTCTTCCTCTTTCAGAATAGTGGCCATGCTCTTGGAATCCCACTTCTGACACCAATGTGGCATGCAGAGGAATCTCAACAAAGAAGCTCACAGAGAGATTGCAGTTCAACCCCAAACTGGTAAGGGGAGCTCTTTATTAAAACACACCTTGGTACCACACTGCTTCAGAGGGTCAATAAACACAAGCCTGAACTCACTCATGGTACGACATTCTTTCATCAACAATAACTGTCATTGAACTCACTACAGCATAAACACAACATTCAATGTAACAGCCAAAAGCAACATAAACATAAACAACAAAACAAGAACATTAAACAGCAGCACATTTCCCAAGGCATGATGGGAGAGAACAGCCGCTCCCCCAACACGCCACAATATGATACAGTCATGGATCGAGCAGAAACGGGCTCTGGGAATATTTGTGTCTGAATATGGACTCCCTGATACGCTCATGGCTCACCAGTGGACACTGCTGGAGAAGGTGATATCTGGAGAAGGAGAAGGTGAAATCTGTTCTTCATCCATTCGAGGAGTTAATTCGAAAAGTCAGCTCTTCAGATACCATGGCCACAGCCGTCATTCCAGCAGTCACTGTGCTCCACAGATTTCTAACAAGGGAGACTGATGAGGACCATGGGATCAAAGCAATGAAGGGAACTTTGGCTGCAGCTGTCAGGACGCAATTCACTGATGTGGAGGAAAACCCACTCTATAACATCACCTCGCTACTGTGTGTGACTGTAACTGTGTGACTGTGTGTGAATATAACTGTACGCAACTGTATGTGTCTGTGACTTTGTATTTAAATTTGTGAGACTCCAGCTTTCAGATTGGCTATGTATGTGTGAATATGACTTTTTATGTAACTCTGTGTGACTGCAAAAAATGGTAAGCAAACCTATTGTCAGCTAACTTTTTTCTTTTGCTGTTTTAGATATAAAAATTGTTTTTTACTCCAGCAACTGCTGCAAATGCCAAATTGATGCTGAAACTTGAGCTGCTAAGGTTGCCTGGAGACAAGCAGGACCATCATGACCTGAATGAACCACCTTCAAGAAAAGCACGCAGTGAACAGCCCATTACTAGTCTGGACAGCATGTTTGATGAAATTGCAGATGAGCAGGCATCAGCATCGGTGGGCAGAGCTGCGGTAAGTTCTAGTGTAAAGTTAGAGACATATCTTGGAGAGGCCGCAATTTTACGAGAATACAAACCACTACAATACTGGATGGTTAATAAAGTGCGGTTCCCAAATCTGGCTAAACTGGCGGGCAGATACCTTTCAGCACCATGCACAAGTGTTAACAGTGAAAGGCTGTTCAGCTCAGTGTCACACATTGTGAATGGAAGCAGAAACAGGCTCACAGCTGATCATGGAGAGATGATTCTTTTCATCAAAAAGAACCTACCTCTCAATTTCCCCAAAACAGCTTAGTTCAGAGATCACACCATTGCTTTCTGACTGAAGTTTTTTTGTTTGATTAAAATGTGGACACTCCGCAATAGGTGGTTCATTAATGTTATGTGGATCTGAAAGCTGTAGACAGTGCCAAATAGTTCACTGTTATTCTGTTTGGATATAATATGGACATTGTGCAATAATTTATTAGACGTGTTTATTTTATTCTAAAACCTAATTTTTATTTATTTTATTCTGAACAGAAGTGTTTATTTTTCAATCTGAAAGTTGGAGAGAGTCCCAAATAGTTCAGTGATATTTTCTTTATTACAATGTGGATACTCTGTAATAGGTTCATTAATGTTATGTCTATCTGAAAGCTGAAGACAATGCAAAATACTTTAGCTATTTTGTTTGTTTGTTTACAATATGGACATTCTGCAATAATTTAACAAAAGTGTTTATTTTATTCTGAAATCTAATTTGTATTTTTTTATTCCAAACAGAAGTGTTTATTTATTATTCTGAAAGCTGGAAACAGTGCCAAATATTTCACTAATATTTTGTTGAATTACAATGTGGACACTCTGCAATAATTTAACAGAAGTGCTCATATATTTTACTTGAAATTTTATTTTTGTGGTCATTATGTGTGCCTATGCCAAGAGGCACACATATTACTATTCGTCGGATTTATTCTTCTTCTTCTTCTTATTATTATTCTCCATCTTCCGCCTAAATTTCGGCACGTATCACGCCCCGCAGTTTTGAGAAAAGCTTTGGTGTGCTATGACTTTTGGTGTTTATGAATTTTATAGTTTTTTAAATATTAATATTTTAGTGAAAATTTTCCAGCGCCTCTGCTGCGAACAGTTTTGACATTAGGGTTACATATTAGATCATTTTGTGCGGCTGGAGCTGGACTATTATGTCATGACTTTTGGTGTTTATGACTTTTATAGTTTTTTAAATATTAATATTTTAGTGCAAATTTAGGCCAATTCATCTTTTGGCGCCAAATAAACAGACTTCATTTGTGGTGTGTTGGCGCCATCTTTTGGTCCCATTGAAACAAATTTCAAACTTCATTTGTGGTGTGTTGGCTCTCTCTAGTGGTATGCCGGGAGTGGTACAGCCTGTCTACCCTTATTTGGATACCGTAATGACGACAATATCAATGGCGCCAAGACAGCCTCGCTGCTTTCAGGAACCATTGAGGTTTTAAGGTTGCGCGAACCATTGAATAGTTACGGTAAACACAATGGCTTCTATGCTTGGTGGAAAACTCCATATCCCACAATTCATAGCACACCTCTGGAGTTAAACAATGGCGGCCACCACTTCGCTTTTATATGTCTTTTATTAGTGTTTCTAGGTCACAAAATAAACTTTTAAGATATTTTCAGGCGAGAATGTAGGTGTGTAAACTTCAAATATCTGCTTGTTTTATCAAGACATCCCATATTAGCGACAATGCTCTGACGACCTCGGTCCTGCCTGACAGCTAGCCGGGTTACCTAGCTAGCTGCCGCGACTTGGCTGCAAATGGACAGCGAGGGACTCTCTCTCTCCTTTCACCTCCCGGTCTCTCGCAAATGCTCGCACAGAATTGGAGTTACAGCTGGATGTGGAAAAATAACTGAGTTGTTTGGTGGTGCTATAATGCGGAGCTACAACAGTGGGCAGCTATCCACCGTGTATGACAGAAAGGACATGCTGCAACCGCCGATCGACCGGTGTTTGCTAACGCGAGGTCAATCATGGATCAGGGAAAGCGAAGGCAGGAGCGTGAGGTGAACTGAATTTCAGGTAAGAAGTTATGACCTGCACTCTATTTGGGTCAGATATAAACCGAGTTTAGGTGTAGTTTATTTAGCAGCAGTTCTCTTATGTGTTGCTGATAGCCGGCTAGCTAGCTAGCGCCGCTAGCGACCCTTCAAAAAGCACCCAGGCTTGGCTTATATTGAGGCGGGTGAAACTCGTGTCAGCACCCGGTCGCCGCCGACAGTATGTGTTTTAGCTGGACTTATTTTTCGCTTTATATGGGCCGATGATGCTGGAAACCGAAGGCAGGAGCGTGAGGTGAACTGAATTTCAGGTAAGAAGTTATGAACTGCACTCTATTTGGGTCAGATATAAACCGAGTTTAGGTGTAATTTATTTTCGTTGACCTTTACAATCGTAATGCCACGGGAGTTTATATACAGCTGTGTGCGCACTAAGTTACTGACGTTGGACTTTATTTTATTCATTAGGGTTAGTTCATAGAGTTGCCGTGCTGTACAAACGGAATCGTCCCCACATTCAGAGAAAACATTATGATTTATTCTGTCGTTACGAAGCCTCCCTGTCATTCTCTCGCGTGTTGAAACGTCAATCATGAAACTGATCAATGATCGGCTGTTCGCTCTTATTTATCGCGCTAAACAACAGCAGCACGTTTAAGCTTGATCAGCTGTTGTTAGAATTCTTTTGATTTTAATTTCTAGTATCAGCTGATGTTTGCTGGAGCATGAAGATGAAATCAGGAGATGTCCTTACTGAATCATCAGAGCTGAACTGGTGATGGAGAAACAGGTTTACACTTTAGGTGACATGAATGAGTTGAAGGGAAGTTATGAGTTGTTTCTGAGAGACAAAGACCAAGCTCCTTTTTGTGTAGCTGACAGCTGGTAACTGTGCAGGGGCGGATCTAGCAAAGCTTTTGGGGGGAAGCTAGGGCATTAACAGAGAAAGGTGGACACAAAGATATACTTTTCTTTCTTACTCTCATATAAAATATTTAGCTTTTATTAAATAGTTATCTGAATCTCACAACCAAAGTTTGTATAATAATACACAGGATTGGCTGTAGACCATTGTTCATAATTCAGAACACTGTGTAAAAATAACAAAAACAAAAAGTGAATGCATGTGTGAAAAGTGGTCTATAATGTAATGCTTCAAAGTGTGTTCATGCAAACATTGTCGGGTCTGCCGTGGTACAATGGGACTTCTGCTCATGAACCTGTGTGCACAGCGCCTGCAAATCGGCGCTGTACAAAGTAACTTCATCTTTACACAAAACTGTAAGCTGTCATCTGTGAAGCGTGAGCGGTGTTTGTTTTTACCATAGTTCATGGTGGAGAATGGCTGCTCTTCTGAGTTTTGCTCTCTGTAGCCGTATGAATGGCAAACTACAGTGATTAGCAGCGGCATAGGCACACATAAAATTTCTTCTGAAATTTTCGCTTTCTAGTTTTTAATAATATTTTATTTTTTATCGTCAGCGAATAAAATAAAATCTGTCTTCCAATTCATTGCATTTTTTTTGTGTGTGTGTTGGAAGTATCGGGTTTTGTACTCGGTATTGGCAAGTACTCAGATCCAAGTATCAGTATCGTATTGGTTTAAAAAATTGGTATCGTTTCATCTCTAATTCTCATTCATGAAATCTTGTTTTCAATTTGACTAAACACATTGTGCAACTACTATTCACTTTATAGCATTATTTAACAATAAACAAACACTGATAGATGTTAACCTCCCTTTAATTTGTGTTTAAGAAGAAGAAAACACGGACTCTCGATAAACACTACAAAACTTAACTTATATGCCAATCTTCTGTGTCATTTATTCCATTCAACAATTGCATCAAACACAGTGCCTTACAAAAGTTACAAAATGATTGGTGAAAAAGTAAAATAAAGATACTTGAAAAATAAAGATACTTGAAAATGATTAATATTAAATCTTTTGATAAATTACAAAAAAAAGCATCCCCTCTAGCAGACATCTTATATCCTACAGAACTGCACCACAGACCTGTTGAAATGACCTTGAAAGATCGTAAGAACTCTGTAATTATAAACACAGTTCACCTCTTGCTGCCAACCAATATGAACTGATTAAACATGCTTAGTTAACATTTAAGCTCGTTAAACTTATAAGTATGAAACTTCCCTCCGCAGGGCTCTAGACTAACTTTTTGCCACGGTTGCACTGGTGTGCCTAATTTTTTTTCTTAGGCGCACCAGCACAAAAGTTAGGCGCACCCAAATTTTTCAACTGCATCGCTTAACACCAGAGTTTTACATGTGCACTTTTTGGGTGGAAAATTGCTGTCCATACAGACAATATTGATTTGTAAATGATTAACTAAAAATCTTGTCAACACAAAGTTCTTTATTTGGAGCACAGTTCTACAAGAAAGATACATTACTGAAAAAGTGCTTGTGCTTAAAGTGCTTTGGCACTCTTTGGTAATATTGTAGACAGTGTTAAACTTAGTCATCACATCGGCCTCTTCTGATGACCTGTTTGCTGCTGCCTGTTGTTGAAAGGCAGTGGGGAGAGGGGACACTTGCACAGTGCATTTATCACAACATATAATGTGTTTTCTGGATACACTGTGCTTTTTCAGCGTTCAAAGATTGATGGCTCCATCTCAGAGTACTGGCTATGAATTTTTAGACGGATCAGGCCTTAACTTAACAAAAAGGTTATCAATAGTTCTTTTTGTCTGTCGGGCCTAGGCTACTCACTAGGGCTGGGTACCGTGACTGATTTCTATAACCCATTTGATTCTGATTCACAGGGTCCCGATTCAATTCAATTGTGCGTTTCATTATGTTTCCTGTTTTATTTTGAAAGAGGTCCTGTGTTCCTGTGTTCATTGTGTTTAGTTTTAAGCTTCCCCTGTGATATCGTTATGTTCATTTGTTTCAGCTGTTCCCCCATGTGTTGCCACTTCTCCTGATCACCTCATGTGTGTATTTAAGTCCTCAGTCTTCCTGTGTTCAGTGTCGCATCCTCCCTCATAGCTGTGTGTGATTTTCCCTGTGCCTTCTTGTGTATTAGTTTTCCTAGTTTAGTTTTGTATTGTTATTTGTGTCCCACCTTGCCAGCAATAAAGCTGTGTTTTTTGAGTTTACTTTTAGTCTCTGCGAGTTTGCATTTGGGTCCTTTTCTGCCTACACGCAGCTGTTTTGTAACAACACTAAATTTACATGAGCCAGGAAACTGAGCGTGTTGCTCCTTTATTACGGTCTTCTTGACAGCTTACAATTGTTTACAATTGTGGCTTGAATAACTTGATGAAAGGGTGAAACTAAAAAGAAAAAAAAGAAGAAGAAGAAAGGAGAAAAAGAAGAAGAAAAACGAAATTAAAATATGATTTAGCTCTTTGACATGTGAAATAAATGCACCAAAGGAAATGGCTAGTGCTAGAAAACATGCATGAAAGTTGCTACTAATGATAAACAGTCATTTTAGCAATCCTTTCATATGCAAATTAGATCGCTAGCATCATTTCTATGTTCATTAACAGCGCTCTAAGCAAAATCAACTTCTAGGATAAGGTTAATTCCTGGTACAAGTACATTCACAAAACAATCTCTAAATCAGCTCTGATAAAACATATAAAGCAAACCAGAACAGTCAATAAACTTACAGCCATTGCTTTTGAAGGTGTAAATAAAGATTCAGGACACAGGAGGTGAAATTTAGACATGGATAAGCAGGTTTTCTGTACAATGTTTTTTTTCCCCAACTGACTGAGGTATAAGCAGAAGTTTGCACCATCAGAAACTGAATTTGAATAAGTTAAATTCGAAATTTGAATTGCTCAGATTGAATCTGAATTGCTCAACTTGAATAAAAGATTCTAAAACTGAAATTGAATTAGCGTAATTGAAATCCATTGTACCCCCCTCCGTATCCCCCTCGCTACCCCCCTCCGCGAATCGCTACCTTATTGTGGTGGAGGGGTTCGTGTGTCACAGGGATCCCAGGGGCTATGTTGTCTGGGGGCTTTTGCCCCCTGGTAGGGTCTCCCATGGCAAATTGGTCCTGGGTGAGGGACCAGACAAAGAGCAATTCAGAAGACCCCTATGACAAGACCATCGAGAGAACAGTTCACCCTGCCCGGGATAGGGTTACCGGGGCCCTGCCCTGGAGCCAGGCCCAGGGAGGGGTGCCCGAGGGCGAGCGTCTGGTGGTCTGGCCTTAGTCCATGGGACCCGGCCGTGCACAGCTCAAAAAAGGGACATGGGCCCATCTTCCTGCAGCCCCACCATCCGCAGGAGAAACCATAGGGGTCGGGTGCATTGTGAGCCGGGCGGTGGGCAGGAGCGGAGGTCCTGGCGGACCGATCCCCAGCTACCAAGACTGGCAATTGGGACATGGAATGTCACCTCTCTGGTGGGGAAGGAGTCTGAGTTAGTGCGTGAGGTTGAGAGGTACCGGCTAGATATAGTCGGGCTCACCTCAACGCATGGCTTGGGCTCTGGAACCAGCCTCCTGGAGAGTGGCTGGACTCTGTCTCAGTCTGGAGTTGCCTCTGGTGAAAGGCGGCCGAATGGACTCCAGCATCTCCATTGCCGAAGCCACTGCACTGAGCTGCAGCTGCAAGGTAGTTGGTGCCTGTCGTGGTGGTAATCCCCGAACCAAATGGTGGACACCAGAGGTGAGGGGAGCCACCAAGCTGAAGGAGTCCTATCGGGCTTTTTTAGCCTGTGGGACTCTGGAGGCAGCTGATAGGTACCGACAGGCCAAGCGGAACGCAGCGTGGGCAGTGGCTGAACCAAAAACTCAGGTGTGGGAGGAGGTCGGAGAGGCCATGGAAAGACTTTCGGACTGCCTCGAAGAGATTCTGGCAAACCGTCAGGCGACTCAGGAGGGGGAAGCAGTGTTCTACCTGCACTGCGTATAGTGTGGGTGGAGCGCTGCTGACTTCGACTGAGAAAAATGTCAGGCGGTGGAAGGGATACTTTGAGGATCTCCTTAATCCTACTGGCATGTCTTCCGTGGAGGAAGCAGAGTCTGGGGACGAAGGGGATGACCCGCCAATCTCTGGGGGCGAGATCACTGAGGCAGTTAAACAACTCCTTGGTGGCAAAGCCCCTGGGGTGGATGAGGTCCGCCCTGAGTTCCTGAAGGCTCTGGATGTTGTAGGGCTGTCTTGGTTGACACGCCTCTACAATGTTGCGTGGGGATCAGGGATCTCAGGGTGGAGATCAGTACCTCTGGATTGGCAGACCGGGGTGGTGGTTCCCATCTTTAAGAAAAGGGACCGGAGGGTGTGTTCCAACTACAGGGAAATCACACTCCTCAGCCTCCCTGGGAAAGTCTAAGCCAGAGTGCTAGAGAGGAGAGTCCGTCCATTAGTCGAACCTCAGATACAGGAGGAACAATGCGGTTTTCGTCCTGGTCGTGGAACACTGGATCAGCTCTTCATCGTACAGTTGCAAAGGTGGATAGGAAGCTTGAATCTGCATTAATGCAAGAGAGTGGTTCAGTTGTAGCAAAGGTTTGCTTCTTTTGTGGAGCTGGGCATATGTTAGATCCTTCATTTGAAGGAAGGTTGCACAGTGAAAGATTATCCTTTTTGAAAGAGAATGCAGTGTGTTTTGGCTGTCTGTCATTGGGCACAAAAGCAAGGACTGTAGGAAACGTCTTCTAAAGTCTGTAATCAGAAACTTACACATGCACTCCAAGCAGAGGGAAAGTGTTTCAGTGCAAACTAAAGGAGAAGGAGAACCACCAGATGAAGGGTCTACGTATTCTGTGCAAAGCAGTGGTGTTACTAGGGCCGGTGAACAAAATTTCTCCATAATACCAGTTAGAGTGAAGTCCAAGAAAGGCAATCAGTCACTGATAACCTATGCTTTTCTAGATCACAGGAGTTCAGCATCATTTTGTACTGAAGGGCTCATGAACAGGCTGAACCTTTCAGAAAGGAAAACTGGCATACTCTTGCGTACAATGGGAGAAAATGGTCAGTAGCCTTATAGTTTCAGACTTGGAAGTAGCTGGATTGGATTTAGATCACTATCGTGACTTGCCTGACTTATTTACGCAGAAAAGCATGACCATTCTGTCATGGTTGGCTGTGTGGCAGGCAGGCAGGAGAGGTGGATCCAAAATGCAGGACTCAGACACAGGGGTTCAACTTAAAGCGCAGCTTTATTGCTGGGAAAAAACCTTGAATTAACTAAACTCACCAAAAAGACAACAAAAGACGGAATAGAGGAACTAAGGTCTGAAACACTGGAAAACAAAACTAAACCTGAGCAGATGACTAAACACAAGGAACACTGGAAACAGAACACACAGCTAGTTGAGGGTACGACGCGACACTGAGCAAGGGCAAACACAGGGCTAATATACACAGGGTAGTAATGAGGGAATGGGCAACAGAAGGGAGACACAGCTGGGAGAGATCAGGGCTGACGAGACAGGGGAACCAAGCTGCACACACTAACATAAGACAAAGACTTTCACAATAAAACAGGAAACATGAACCCAACACAAAGACGCAGACTCGACACTGAGAGACAGACAGAAAATGACACCTGGCACTAAACCCACACAAAACATGAGAACAAATCCTAATCACAAATAAACAGAAACAAGAACCAAGTAATCATCATCACCACCACCACCATAATCAGCAATACAAGAGAAGACATCCATCATTTAAAAATAAACCAAAACATAATAAACTCAAAATACTGGGTCCGATGGACCCAGAACCGTGACAGTACCCCCCCCTCCAAGGGCTGGCTCCCGACAGCCATAACAAAAAAACCAAAACGAAACAAGAGCACCAAACCAGGGCGGGCGGAGGGGGTCCAGGACGGAGGGACAGAAACCAAACAAAAAACAAGGAGCACAAGATGTCTGAAGGTTCTCAGTCATCCAGGTCATCGTAGTCAAAGGAGTTTGCAAAGAAAAGCGTCTGGACTTCTTTGAGTTGCTTGAAGACGTTTCACCTCTCATCCGAGAAGCTTCTTCAGTTCTAAGGTCAAATGGCCGAGAGTCCCAGATTTAAACCCAGTGGGAGTATCCCCCCAAGGAGGGACAAAGGACCCCCTGGTGATCCTCTAATCACATGCGCCAAGGTGTGAAAGTGGGTGTGGGACCTAATCAGCCAGGGTTTCGGGTGAGCCCATTGTGAAACCTGGCCCCACCCTATCATGTGATTTCCTGAGGTCAGATGGCCCAGGATGTGAGTGGGCGCATAGGCGTCTGGGAGGGAACTCAAAACTGGATTATAGATGGCAGACAGTTGGTGTCGTAAACCACCGCCTCTGTTCAAAGATGGTCGCTCACAGTGGACATAGATGGCCTCTTTCACTCCTCTTTCAAACCATCTGTCCTCTCTGTCCAATATGTGAACATTGGCATCCTCGAAAGAGTGACCTTTATCCTTAAGATGCAGATGGACTGCTGAGTCTTGTCCCGTGGAGGTGGCTCTTCTCAGTCCATCTGCATCTTAAGGATAAAGGTCACTCTTTCGAGGATGCCAATGTTCACATATTGGACAGAGAGGACAGATGGTTTGAAAGAGGAGTGAAAGAGGCCATCTATGTCCACTGTGAAACCAAAGTAAAGCTCAACAAGAGTCCATGAGAAGCGCAGGGGGTCGACCCGAGGTCGGCCGTACAGGAGCCAACACAGGTCAGGGGCCGGCCATGCACACGGCAACGGCAAACAGTTCAGGGGCCGACCGTGCACACGGCAACGGCGGCGACGGGCAAAAGGCTCCGGGGGCCGACCGTGCACACGGCAACGGCGGCGACGGGCAAAAGGCTCCGGGGGCCGACCGTGCACACGGCAACGGCGGCGATGCAGACAAAGCCAATCAGGAGGCCGGCCACTTGGAAGGCAGTGGCGGCCACTGAGCAGATCCGGAGGTCGGCCGCGATGCCAACGGTGGCGACGAACTCCATCTGGAGGCCGTCCTCGACGACCACGACGCCAACCCAGAGGCCCGGAAAGCGGCCGGCAGAGGCGAGGCGGAACAGGACGGACCAGGTCCCACGACGGCGTGGCAACCGCAGGACCAGACGAAGCTGAATCAGACGAGGCTGGACCAAACGAAGGCAAAGGCGAAGACGCGGAGGCTGGGCCAGGCGCGGATGAAGACGCGGAACCTGATGGCAGCGGGACTGTTGCAGGCGGTGATGTAGACGCTGCAGTTGAAGCGGAGGCCGATGAGAAGACTGCTGCAGGCGAGGCTGAAGCTGATTCAGACGCTGAAGAGGACGAAGACACGGAGGCTGGACGGGCGAGGACGAAGATGATGAGGCTGCGGCTGGCGAGGACGATGAGGCTGCGGCTGGCGAGGACGATGAGGCTGCGGCTGGCGAGGACGATGAGGCTGCGGCTGGCGAGGACGATGAGGCTGCGGCTGGCGAGGACGATGAGGCTGCGGCTGGCGAGGACGATGAGGCTGCGGCAGGCGACGGCGTGGAAGCCGGAGACGGAGGCGCTGCGGCTGGCGAGGATGGTGAGGCTGCAGCTGCCGAGGATGGTGAGGCTGCAGCTGGCGGCGGCGTGGAAGCCGGAGACGGAGGCGCTGCAGCTGGCGAGGATGGTGAGGCTGCAGCTGGCGGCGGCGTGGAAGCCGGAGGCGGTGAGGCTGCAGCTGGCGGCGGCGTGGAAGCCAGAGGCGGTGAGGCTGCAGGCTGGACGGGTCCCTCAGACCCTCCAGCGAAGACTGACGACGAAGGCCGGACGGGTCCCTCGGACCCTCCAGCGAAGACTGACGACGAAGGCCGGACGGGTCCCTCGGACCCTCCAGCGGAGACACGAGACGAAGGCCGGAGCGGTCCCTCGGACCCTCCAGCGGAAGCCATCGCTAAACCAGCAGATAAGGAGTCCACTGGCAGACACGAAAGCAACTGGCACTGCACTGAGCGTGGCGCTGGGGCCTGGACTACTGGAGACACAGGCGGCGCTGGGCAGCTAAGTGAGCTGCTGGGAGCTGGGCAGCTAAGTGAGCTGCTGGGAGCTGGGCAGCTAAGTGAGCTGCTGGGAGCTGGGCAGCTAAGTGAGCTGCTGGGAGCTGGGCAGCTAAGTGAGCTACTGGAGGCTGGGCCGCTGAGTGAGCTACTGGAGGCTGGGCAGCTGAGTGAGCTACAGGAGGCTGGGCAGCTGAGAGAGCTACAGGAGGCTGGGCAGCTGAGAGAGCTACAGGAGGCTGGGCAGCTAAGGGAGCTTCTGGAGGCTGGGCAGCTAAGAGTGATACCACAGATGAAGGTGGAGGTGTGATGGGTTGAGGATGGTGAGGGTGCAGTTTCGTCTTTAAAGGCGGATCGAGTGATTTGGCAACAAATAATGATGGAAAAGGTCGCTGGTGCCGCGAATACCAAGAGGCGAGGGCCTCCAGGAGGGCAGCTGAATCTTCTTTCCCTGGACTGCCCATATCAAACAGTTCGAAGCAGAGTCTCGCTCTCAGACCTGTGATTATTTGTCTTAACCTTTTGATGTCCATAAAACTGACGGTCAAAGTTGTGGATGACAATAAGTGATCAAAAAACACTACCTGAATAAGTCTCTTGGGCTTGTCTGCAGCGTGGATTACGCTTCGGCAGAAATCCTTCAACTGCTTGAGCATTTCCTCCTTCGTGGCAAAACCTGAGTCCGCTGGGTCCATTTTGTGGTCGCGTCGTTCTGTCATGGTTGGCTGTGTGGCAGGCAGGCAGGAGAGGTGGATCCAAAATGCAGGATTCAGACACGGGGTTCAACTTAAAAGCGCAGCTTTATTGCTGGGAAAAACCTTGAATTAACTAAACTCACCAAAAAGACAACAAAAGACGGAATAGAGGAACTAAGGTCTGAAACACTGGAAAACAAAACTAAACCTGAGCAGATGACTAAACACAAGGAACACTGGAAACAGAACACACAGCTAGTTGAGGGTACGACGCGACACTGAGCAAGGACAAACACAGGGCTAATACACACAGGGTAGTAATGAGGGAATGGGCAACAGAAGGGAGACACAGCTGGGAGAGATCAGGGCTGACGAGACAGGGGAACCAAGCTGCACACACTAACATAAGACAAAGACTTTCACAATAAAACAGGAAACATGAACCCAACACAAAGACGCAGACTCGACACTGAGAGACAGACAGAAAATGACACCTGGCACTAAACCCACACAAAACATGAGAACACAAATCCTAATCACAAATAAACAGAAACAAGAACCAAGTAATCATCATCACCACCACCACCATAATCAGCAATACAAGAGAAGACATCCATCATTCAAAAATAAACCAAAACATAATAAACTCAAAATACTGGGTCCGATGGACCCAGAACCGTGACACATTCATTAATGCAATATTCCCTGACAGGAAGATCTCGACAGACAGCCACACTTATAGCATATTAAGGTACTGGAGATAAATTCACAGGGGAGACCTATTGATCGGGACCAATGTTCCCAAGGCTTTAGAGCCATGGGATGTTGGTAGAAGTCAGGATGGAGATCCCTATGCAGTAAAAACTATGCTAGGTTGGACGGTGAATGGCCTTCTCAAAGAAGACTGTAAGACCGTTATTGCTGGTGTGAGTGTCAATAGAATTTCCGTGGCAAGACTGGATGAGCCGTGGGAACGTCAGATGAAGACTGATTTTCCAGAATGCATTCTTGATTAGCAATTTGCTTTGTCTAGAGAAGATCAGCAGTTCATGTCAGCGATAGACTTAGTTAAGTTGGTTGATGTTTATTATACCATTGGTTTACCTCTCAGGTGCAGTCAGGTAAAAATGCCAAATAATAAGAAGACTGTAGAACAGCGGTTGACAGGACCAAAGTTTCTTGTTGAACCAGAAATTAATTGGCCAGTGAACCCTGATTTTGGAAAGGTCTCTTCAAATGATCCCAAGGTTAAAATGGCAATTTTAGTTGATGCTGTTGAGGCAAATTAATACAAAAAAGGTATAATGAAGTTCATCAGTTACTGTTTCTCCTGGAGCCATCTGAAAAGAATGGTTGCATGAATTCTTAGATTCAAGAGGTTGCTATTGGAACTTAGCTAGAAGAGGAAACACCTGAAAGGGAGTGTTTCCTCAAATGTTTCTTTAGTCACATTAGAGTCAAAGCTTAAGAGAGACTTGCATGGCCAATAAGGACCATGCCATTAAAGGAATTCTCTCAGTACAAGCACTTGACAAGGCAGAGAATGTGGTTCTTTGCTATTGTCACAAAGGGAGATATTCAGATGAGCCAGATGAACCTCCATTCTCTCAGGTAGTAGTAGATTGTTTCGGACCTTTTCAAGTTAAGCGTGGAAGGTGTATAGTGAAGATGCATGGAATTATCTTTACATGTCTGGCGGTGACTGCTGTGCATTTGGAGGTCTTGTCATCTTTGGGCAAAGACTGCTTTATTAATGCGCTCCGATGATAATATCAAGACGGGGTCAGGTATTGGAGATGCGATCTGATAATGGTACAAACTTGATGGTTAGTGAACGTGAATTAAAAGCAGCGAAAATGGAATGGTGGAATCAGGCTCAGATCCATGATGCTGCAGCAAAAGGGCATAAATTGGTTTTTTTAATCCTACTACTGGTTCCCACCATGGCAGGGTTTGGGAACATGTCATAAGGTCTGTTAGGAAGGTGTTGAATTCCATTTTGAAAATGCAAAATTTGGATGATGAAGCCCTTTATACAGTTCTTTGTGAGGCAGAGGCTATTGTAAACAGCAGGCCAATAACCAAAGCCTCTAATGATCCTAATGATTTGGAGGCTTTGACTCCTAACCATCTGTTGCTGCTTAAGGCCACGACCATGCCATTGATGCCACGTATATTGTCGATGTAGATGGAGGCAAGTGCAGCACGTCTTACCTGTTCATGAAGCGCTGGGCTAAGGAGTACCTGATAGTGATGTGTCGGCCGCAAACGAAATGACTCCTAGAGCCGGATCTTTGAAGTGAACGACGGGAACTGGCTCCTTATTGGGAGCCCTGTTTCTTTTTTTTCTCTTTCTCTCACCCTCTCTGTCTCACTTGTATGGGCTCAAATTGTGGTCATAAATATTTTGTACTTGTAAATCAGGATTTGTTTGTGTAAAAAGAATTTGTGTGTGCGTAAAAAAGTTTTGTGTGTAGACTTAGCCAAAAAATACGTGTGAAACTCTGCACTCAAGTTTCAAGTTACAAGTACGAATTTTGACCCTATTTTTCTTCCTTTCATCTGATTGGTCAATGTCATGTCAATCACAAATTTAACTATCCAATCAGAGAATAGATGGGTTTGGCTATTGGAGCGGTGCTTTATGGAGCTTTGATTTACAAGTACAAAATATTTATGACCACAATTTGAGCCCATACGGTAGTTACCCTCGCAGTAGCACAGGAACAGAGGAGGAGGGAGAGGGAGAGAAAGAGAGCCAGGGGCAACAAGAAGAGACAACATCATCACATTAGAAAGATATAGTAGTGAAAATGAGTGACACCAAGAAAAGAAGCAAAATCTGGAGCCATTTCAATTTTATTGACAATACATAGGCAGAGTGTAGCGTCTGCAAGAAATATATCATATAGAGCCGGCTCCACAAACAACCTGCACAGGCACCTGAGAACTGTTCACCCATCAGTGCAATGGGAAGATAAAACGCAGTCACTTGAGTGTGATATTAATGAAGTGTGTCTACTGTAACTGTTGCTGCTGCTGCATCTATAGTATCTTGCAGTATACCACCCTAAACCATCCCAGAGCTCTATTAGACAGTTTTTGCAGAAGTCTGTGACCCCCAGCAAGACAGAACTCAATTGATAAAGACCTGTCAAAAATAATTGCAAGAACAAATAGCTCAGAAGTGCATTACATGTGTTTATTGTTGTGTGTCATCTAGCTTACCGCTGCTGTTGGTTTTGGAGCCGCAATAAAACGTTTCACAGTTAAAAAAAAAATCTAAAAAACATAATAAATTAAAGGTTGACTAAGAAGAGTGGTTAATCAGTAAGCTCACCAGTGTCATGTTCCATGCTTACGCAAACTCCCTGTTAAATATAAACAGATCTCTTTAAGAACAGTTTATATGTGATTGTCTTGGAGCCAAGCTTTTGGGTTGCTGGCATATTAAGTTCTGTTTTTATTACAGTTTGATTTATCCTGTTCTATTAGTATAGTTTTACTCTTAGTTAAACTTTGCAGTCTTAATCCCAAATTATATTGTCTTTGAGTTCTTCTTTCAACAGGGCTCTCTGTTGCTTTATTTGTGTAGTTGTAGTGTGAACTTCATAGTTCTCATAGCACTGAGTCTTAGTTGAAATTTCCCTTTGCTTCTAGTTCCTTGACTTGCTGCTCTCTTGTATTTTTGTTTATTATTTTATAGTTTTTATATTATATAGAGCAGGATGGAATCTTGTGCAACTGTGATCTTGGCAGGTTTAATCTTAGCTCTGCTGTGGATGTTTAATATAAAACACAAAAGGAACTGGCATTTACCTCCAGGACCCACTGCATTTCCTCTCATAGGAAACCTTCTACAGATAGGCAAAAAAGCACCTTTTAAAAGCTTTGTTAAGGTAAGAGTTCACTTTTTTTAAAAATATTTGTGCTGTTTTTTAAGTTGTACAATAATTTTTCTCGTAATTTGAGGAGACTGACACACTTTCTATAAACACACCAAATTTAACTTTGACAGCATGTTGGCATTTAGACAAAACTTCAGCTGAATGTTCATTTAAATAAATGACTTATTTAATTTAAATGATTTAAATAAATCATTTAAACAATTTACATATCTTTAGTTCAGTGAAACCTACGGGCCAGTGATGACAGTATACCTAGGCTTGCAGCGGACAGTAGTTTTTGTAGGATATGATGTTGTGAAAGAAGCCCTGGTGGATCAAGCAGATGACTTCACAGGCAGAGCACCAACTCCATTTATACACAGCCCTAACAAGAAATATGGTAAAGCATGATCACTCAAATATGTTGTCTTTGTCAAGGCAAAGTGATTTTGATTCCTAGTGCTTTAATTCTTTCATGAATCAGCATGGCTTCTCTTCCATTACTTGGAATGGTTTAACCTTTCAGGTATAGGGAGCAGTAATGGGAAACGCTGGCGTCAGCTACGACGCTTTACACTGACCACTCTAAAAGACTTTGGGATGGGACGCAAGGGGATGGATGAATGGATCCAAGAAGAGAGTGAACATATGAGGGATTACATACATAAATTAAAAGGTATAGTTTCAGGTGCTGAAAGGTCATTTCACATGAAGCTGTATACCTATATTTATATAACATTTTAAAAAAAAAATAAAACGCTGATAAATGAAAATAAGTTTCCTATGCACAGCCTATGTACCTATATTTATATTACATAAAAAATTTAAATGTCGATACGTGAAAATAAATACATCACTATATGGAGCACTATCACCCCTAGTGACCACACCCATATACCTATATTTAACTACAACTCTGGGTGCCCAAAGTGTACACAGTCTCTGCCATGAGAATGTCCTAAAGAAAGAGACAAGGACCAGTGTTAAACTCACTGACACATCATCCTAGACTATCAAGTGCACTGAACATTACAGGACACTATAACACTAATGGAAAATAATCAGTCTTAAGTTTAGCAAGATAGAAGCATACCACAAGAATCCCACTAACCCATTATTTTCCAGTACTGAATTGACACCCACCACAGCCACCCAAAAAACCCGATATGATCTACTAAAACAGAGTGTTTTTGTGGGCTTCAGGTTGTTAACACAACAGGTTCACAACAACTGATCTCAGAAAACACATTCCAATGCATGAAAACACAGTTATTTTGGAAAGCCATGTGCCAACAAACATACTCTTTAAATCTCTTTAAAAAAACTCACTAAACAGTGGGAAAGTTGGAAGTGTGGGCATGTCATAACTATACTGAAGACCTTAGTTAATTTGACAGATGATTCCCCTTCTCTTGCAGGTGCACCATTTGACCCCACATTTTTATTGAGCTGTGCAGTGTCTAACGTGATCTGCTGCCTGGTTTTTGGTCAGCGGTTCAACTATGAAGACAAGCAGTTCTTGCGCCTTCTTACCATACTTTCTCATATAGAAAAGGTTAACAGCAGGCCTGTGGGTCAGGTAACTGAAAGTGGGAGCAAAATTAAAAATGAAATAGAAATGCTTTTTAATTTGGTTTTCATATTTTGTATAAGAATATATACGTCTTTTGAAAATCATACTGTAAAAATGATCCAAACACAGTAGATGTATCATTGTCTCTTCACAAGAATGTATGTTGCTATGCTTCTTTACAACAGATGTACAACCTCTATCCGAAACTCATGGACCATCTTCCTGGCCCCCATCAAAAAATTTTTGCAGAGTATGACGAGGTGAGAGAGTTTATCAAGATGAAGATCCAAGAACACAAAGACACATTGGACCCCAGCTCCCCACGAGACTACATAGGCTCCTTCCTTATTCAAATCAACCAGGTTGGAAAACTTAAGCATAATTTATGGAAGAAAACTCAAAACTACAAATACTGTGTTTATTAATCTAGGTAATTAATATAATCTAAAGTGCTAAAAATCATTTTCCTAATTTTGCTATGAATGATTTTAAACACTCCTCTGTGAATTGTCACCTTCTTTTGGTGGAAAGGTTTGCATGTTGTTGGAGGAATTTGTTTGTGACAGGGTCTCCTAAGGCAAACTTGTCCTGGGTAAGGGACCAAATGAAAACCGATTCAGATAATCGCT
Organism: Oreochromis aureus; assembly: GCF_013358895.1. Classification (NCBI taxonomy): domain Eukaryota; kingdom Metazoa; phylum Chordata; class Actinopteri; order Cichliformes; family Cichlidae; genus Oreochromis; species Oreochromis aureus. The sequence goes on along the minus strand of NC_052955.1, from coordinate 6,564,939 downwards.
ATGAAGAAGGCTTTTGGGACAAGGAACATTATCTTTCTAGTGGGTAAGGAGCATGATGTTAAATTAAGAGACCCCCAGCTAGATGTGGTCAGCTTTATTTCAACACATTGCACGGGCTCTGGAACCAAACTCCTTTTGAGGGGCTGGACTCAGTTCCAATCTGGAGTTCCAATCAGTGCACTTGTATCTCCTCAGTTTTTTGCCTGCACATTGGAAGTTTAACTGGTTTACAAATGAGTTGTTTCCCTGCCCCTTCAGGTTGGGGACTGTGCCCTTACAGTCGTTTGCACTTATGTGCTTAACAACAGTTCAGAGTTCCCGGCCTTCTTTTTTTTTTTTTTTTTTTTTTTTTTTTGCCTGTCCCATTTGGTTCTTAAGCCATCAGAATTGTTGTCTGAAGACCAATAAGGATACCAAATGGATTTATTTTGCCAAATGGATCATCATGGCATTGCCGTATTGGTCCATTTGATCAAACTTTGTTGTTATTGTTTATTTTATTTTCAGTTGTTACAGATGGGACAGACATGATGGGGGGATAGGAAAGGGAGAAAGAAAGAGAGGAAGGAAAAGAAAAACAGAAGGGAAAAGGGACAGTGAGAAAGGGCACTTACAAAGACAAAGAGAAAGAAAAAATAAAAAATAAAAAATCTCCTGGATCACCTGTTGAGAGAAAAAGAAGAAAAGAAAAGCAAAAAATAAACAAACAAAAACAAAGCAACATACTAAACACAACACCATCACGTTAATCTAGCTGAGTGTGAACAGCAGTAAATACTAAATATTGAAAGTTGTTGTGCAGCACGCAGGACAGACAGCGCACAATGTGCTTTGAAGTAGCAGTTCCCGGCCTTCTTGACATCAATGGGGGAATGGGTGGTAACCAGACTGGAAACTTTATTGTCCTAATTCTCCTGGTGGCCTACGACTCATCGATGGTGGCTGGGATTACGGCACCGCGGAAAAGGGCTGTGTTTTTACCATCAGTGTTTGGCGCCGCAGCATGGCGCTGTCTGCCACCTTGCAGTTTTAAGGCCCAGGGAAACGAGCCCACCAGCGCTCTGTAGCGGCCATGACTGCTGGCAATAAGGAAAGGCTGTTCTTCATTGAGGACTCACGCTTGGGGAGACGTTTTCTGGTTGACTCAGGCTCCCAGAATAGCCTTGGGAACTCTCGTGTCGTCTTTACATACCTCCATGATGGTATATAATTTAATCTTAAAAAAAAAAAAGGAGAATTCCCGCGTACCACTACAGGGAGCCCAAGTTACCACCAAAGTAAAGGCTTTAAAGTAAAGGCTTCAAAACCAAGTTGATGCTGAAAGTACAAACATCACTAATGTCACAGAACTTTGCCGACATGTGGCCAACAGTAATGTTTTAATGTTCTTTGTTATCAAACATTTGCGCATAAATAAGTGACATAATATTCAGTACTTGCTTTTAAAAGTTTACTCTTCTGCTGCCCCACTTCAGCCATCCGCCATTTTTTTTTTTTTTTCGAAAAAATTATCCACACCCACCGACATGCTATGAATTCTGGGATAGGTTGGGCCAAGAAGGATACACCCGACCCATCCTTCAAATTTGGGAAAATGAAGGACACATTTGTCGGCCGCATTTGGAGCAACCTTTGAATTGGGACAGCATTTGTTGCGTCGCTGTGACGTAATCAACCTTTAAATGTGGCCTCAGAAGGATGCAGACCCTGAATTGGGACACTTGGGCCATTGTGTTGACCTTTGGCTGCTCGCAGAGTATAGCACCAGCAGTAGCTGAGGAAAAAATTTGTGTGGGAGTTTAGTGAGATCAAGGTGCAAGACTTTCAGTCAGCCACAAAACAATTCTCACCCATCATCAGCTGACTAAGGAGGGGAAAATGGTGCCAGTGTTGCCAACTCCCCAGTAAGGAGAATCGCTATTGGCTGTCCTAAAAGTTGCTAGAAGTCGCTAAATATCGTCATTGCCTAATTTGCATAATTGGTCCTGCGTATGTAATTGTAACAGACACTGTAGGAGACATAACATTGTGGAAGAGGCATAAAAAAAACACCCTAAAAGCATTTAGAATATATTTAGAACTACAAATTAAATTTCTCTTACCAATTATAGTTTTCAATAATTCCAACCCTCCTCCTTTATCTGGACTTGGGACCGGCAAAAGTGACCCGAAATAGGCACTCTGGTGGAATTACTTTTTTGGTGTGTGTGTTTTTAAGTACTTTTAAACCTTGTGATCCACAAAAAGTAACAGTAAAAGAAGTATTAACAATCAAAATGGACAGAGCAAACCTCACTGCAATGACGGGAATGATGAATTTTAGTGCATTGATTTATTTTAGCCAAAGAAAAATGTACATTTACCACTGCTCCCGCCCTGCGTTACAGTCTGGTGGGGTGCAGCAGCTGCTTCGCTCATGCGTGACTCATTTGCGGTTTGCACGCATTGGGGTGAATATCGCCCGCTCTGACATCAGCTGGGGGCGACTGCTGCTTGAGGACTATGTGCCGCCTGTGAGCATTTTGGCATGGGTGAGGTGACCACGGCAGGACCAGCTGCTTGTTGAGTGTAAGAGCGATACGTGCTTTCACATCAAAAAGTCGTCATAAGTCTCCAATAACACCACAAAAAGTCGCCAGATTTGCTGCTAGTCGCTTTTTAGAAAAAAAGTCACTAAGGGGGTCTGAAAACTCGCTAAATATAGCGACAAAGTCGCTAAGTTGGCAACAATTCAATTCAATTCAATTCAATTTTATTTATATAGCGCCAAATCACAACAAAAGTCGCCTCAAGGCGCTTTATATTGTACAGTAGATAGCACAATAATAAATACAGAGAAAAACCCAATAATCATATGACCCCCTATGAGCAAGCACTTTGGCGACAGTGGGAAGGAAAAACTCCCTTTTAACAGGAAGAAACCTCCGGCAGAACCAGGCTCAGGAAGGGGCGGCCATCTGCTGTGACCGGTTGGGGTGAAAGAAGGAAAACAGGATGAAAGACATGCTGTGGAAGAGAGACAGAGATTAATAACAGATATGATTCGATGCAGAGAGGTCTATTAACACATAGTGAGTGAGAAAGGTGACTGGAAAGGAAAAACTCAATGCATCATGGGAATCCCCGGCAGCCTGCGTCTATTGCAGCATAACTAAGGGAGGATTCAGGGTCACCTGAGTGGTGCTATACTAATATAGTATACATAGTGGATTGTTGCAGACAGTAACCGAAAATATTGAGTGGTTGAGGCAGGCATACTTCGAGGATCTCCTCAATCTCACTGACATGTCTTCTCTTGAGGAAACAGAAGCTCTAAGAGGGTATTTTTCAACAATTCCTCGGCAAGGCCCCTCAGGAATTCAGCCCGAGTTCCTTCAGGTACTGGATGTAAAACCTAATCGAGATCTAGGCTAAAGTGGCAAAGGAGGTAGATGTTTCTCCTCTGCAAGGAGGGGAGCTGGTTAGTATGTTCCAACTATAAGGGGATTCTCAGTCTCTCTCGGAAGGTGGCAGGGTACTGGAGAGGAGAGTGTCTGTAAGTTGAACCTTGGATTCAGGAGGAACGATGCAGCTTTTGTCCTCATCATGGAAAACTGGACCGCCTCTTTATCCTACCAAGGATATTTGAGGGTACATGTGATTTTGCCCAACCACTGAACAGTGCTTTGTAGACTTGGAAAAGCCATTCAGCCAAGTCCCTTGGTAGATTGTGCGAGAATTGCTTAGGGATTATGAGGTCAATGATTCTGTTTTTTTTTTTTATGGACAGAATTTCTAGGTGTAGCAAAGTGACGGAAGGATTCCACTTTGGGGGTCTCACGATCTCCCTGTCTTTTGCAGATTATGTGGTTCTGTTGGTTACATCAAGTGGTGACCTTTAACTTGAACTGGAATTGTTTGTAGCCAAGTGTGAAGTGGTGGAAATGAGAATTAGCGCTTCCAAGTTTAAGGTCAAGGTTCTCAGCTGGAAAAGTGCACCCAAGTGCTGCTAGTGGTTAGCTTTAAGTATCTCAGGGTTTTATTCCCAAGTGAGAGGAACCTAAAGAGAGATACAATTTTCATGTTCTGAAGGCTGGTCTGTGATTGAAATGGGCATCAGTTCATAGTGAGGTACGGAGAAGCACACCCTGCAACCTCGACTTTTACTCTGCCCAACGCTTTCATTGTTTATACCGTCACATGACGTGAGGGACATAGATGAAGAAAATGACATTTCTTCAAAGGGTGGCTGGTTTCTCCTTTTCGAGATAGAGGGAGGAATCCGTTAATTTTGGAGAAACTCAGAGTACTCATTTGTAACACCTGTCCCACGTTCTATTGAGAGGGGCCCTGGGTTCCTGTTGTTACTTACTACTGATACTCCCTTTTTGATGCTTGTGATCTGAAATGTGTATTAAAATTGACTATATGACAATAAACCCCACACAAGCAGGTCAATTATAAATTTAACTCCACTTTAGTGGCGATTAGTTCCAATAACACAAAAGAAAAATAAGTGACATTAATAAAGTTTGTTGAACAATGACAAAGTATCCAACATCAACTGAAACCAAATAAATAATATGGTAGGCCCACACAGACTCTCACCGACACACACACCTTAACTGCAACAGGCCTGAGTCATGGCTCGGGTGCACTGGGACCTAAAACAACATGGCCGCTTCACTCGTTGCCAAGCAGTAAAATAAAAAGCACGTGCAAACAATAGTACTCATACCTCCAGGCAGTTCAAGGGGATAGTTAGGGAAACTGGGTCAAGGTCACCAGCAGGGCCTGGCCGCAGCACTCACAGTTGCAGTATCCACGTATTCTCACGTTAAAACTTAAGTTCAACACACCAGCAGAAGGGACCTCCGGCACTCCAGCAAGACTTCTGTCTCCTCCTACCGAATCCCATAACCGAGCTAAATACCAATTTACATGCTCTTACATACTGTCTCAGCGATATTAGCATTAGCTACATACATGAATACAGAGCAGGACATGAGCTAAGCAAATATGCTAGGCTACGCTAGCGGCTAAGCGCGGTTAGAGGTTAGCCCGTTTTACACAGTAACTTAAGACACTTAAGTGTCAAAGAAAATTCACAGACTCATATTTACCTCACAGTAGTGTACAACAGCTTTCACGCTCCAGTTAACTGACGGTCAACCTGAGAATAAAAGTTTTTCGCCTTACTATGAACTTACTGTTGCTCATCTCTCCGTTGCCAACTCCTCAGTAAGGAAAATCGCTATTGGCTGACCTAAAAGTCGCTAGAAGTCGCTAAATGACGTCATCGCCTAGTATGCATTATTGGTCATGCTAATATAATTGTAACCTGGGTTGTAGGAGAGAAAAATAACATTGTGGAAGAGACATAACGTCCTAAATGCATTTATAATTTATTCAGAACTACAAATTAAATTTCTTTTAGCAATTACTGTTTTTTTAATGTCACAATTCCAACCCTGCTCCTTTATCCGGGCTTGGACCGGCAAAAGTGACCTGAAATAGGCACTCTGGTGGAGTTACTTTGTGTGTGTGTGTGTTTATAAGTAGTTTTAAACCTTGTGATCCTGAGATCAGAGCCTGAACATGAAAATCAGAGGCAATGGACATGGAATCTGGAACACAGAAAATGCAGAGATGAAACGCAGACAAACCAGCAACAAACAGAGGAAGACAGGTCTTAAATAGACAGCGGGATAATTCAATTCAATTCAATTCAATTTTATTTATATAGCGCCAAATCACAACAAAAGTCGCCTCAAGGCGCTTTAATGAGATAATGAGGGAATGAGACACAGAAGGAGAGCACAGCTGGGAATAATCACACACAACGAGACAAAGGGCAAATAAACCTCAATATACTGAACATGGGTCAAGGACTGTCAAAATAAAACAGAAGCCAGAGCGGATCTAGATGCACACACAAATATACACTCACACAGACAGAAAGAGAAAAAATATAAAGAGAGACAGATCGAAGTACAGAGAAGCACAGAAAAACAATGATAACTTTCTTCTCTCAGGAAAAGGAGATTTCCACAACTGAGTTCCACTATGACAATTTGGTCTCTACAATAATGACTCTGTTTCTGGCTGGAACACAAAGCACCAGCTCCACCCTGAGATTTGCTCTTAGCGTGCTGATTAAATACCCCCAAATACAAGGTAAGACTGTGAATTTACTTTACAATACGTACAATACTAATACATTATGGTTAGGAATAAGTCCCTTGGTGGACGTAAAAACAGATCAGAGTGGTAATAGTTTCTGCTTTGCTGTGTCCAGAGAAAATGCAGCAAGAGATTGACACTGTTATTGGAAAAGATCGTTGTCCCAGGATGGAGGACAGGAAGTCCCTCCCTTTTTCACTTGCTGTCATCCATGAAGTGCAACGTTTTCTTGACCTTGTTCCTCTCAGCCTCCCTCACTACACACTGAATGACATATCCTTCAGGGGTTATACAATCCCAAAGGTATTCTCAATTCCAAGATTTCATGTGTATTAAAGAATCTATTGTATATCAAGTCAGAGAATAATGTTGAAAGCAGGAACACTAACAAGATATATGTTTTGAATAGGACACTGTAATTATTCCACTGTTGCACTCTGTGCTAAAAGAGGAAAAGCAATGGGCCACTCCCAGGTCCTTCAATCCCCAGCACTTCCTGGACAATAACGGCAACTTCAAGAAAAATCCTGCATTCATGCCATTCTCTGCAGGTAAAGAGTCAACACACAGTTATTGATCATCCAGTTCTTTTGCATGTTGACATAATTCTTTTCCAAATATCTTGATATTTACGGTGAAAAGCAATTATTTTTAATCAGAGTCCTTTGTGTATCTCTACAGGGAAGAGAAACTGTGTCGGCGAGTCTCTGGCCCGTATGGAACTTTTTATTTTCATAGTATCATTGCTGCAGGATTTCACTTTTTCCTGTGCTGGAGGCCCTGACAGTATAAACCTCATTCCTGAATACAGCAGTTTTCTTAATGTGCCCTGCAGATACCATATCATGGCCACACCTCGTTGAAAGAGATGATTTGTTTAGACAGAGTTATAGTCTGGTTGAAGCACTCGAACAAGGATGTCTTCATCAGCTTCTTGTGAAACAGTGATTTGATGTTTATTTTACGGTTAGTTTGCTAGTACCTCACTGATGTAGAACACACAACCATTACATGCAAATCTTTCACCTCAACACAATTGTAATTTGTGTTTTTTTGGTCATGTATTCCTTTTCTTTAGTGAGTTATTGTTTCTTGTATTAATTTGATTTTTTTCTATGTCCAATAAAAATTACTACTGATTTTAACCAATAATTACTTTAAAAAAACTTGACACCTATCAGCAAATCATAAAAGCTTTTATGTAAACACTCAGTCTCATCATCGTTGTTAAAACTGTACAAACAAAAACACATTAATTAAGTCTAACAAGGACTTCAAAGTAAATTAATTTAAAATTGCTCTCCTGTGTGAAACGCTTCAAAATTAACATCTTAGTATTCGCTTTTATAACATTCACTCTTTGATTGTTTGATTGTTTCAGTTTTTTCATGAACACCATAACTAACACCTCTAAATAATTAAATTTTTGGAAGAATTTTAGAATTTTGGATAACATGTGGGATTAGTTCTGCTAAAATTAAGACTGTATAGAAACAGAGTGCTCACTGTGAAACAGATTGAACAGCTGATTGCCTAGATACTAAACCAACCTCAAAGCTGAAAGCTTTAAGAAACACATTTTACGTAATTATTTTAAAAATAGAACAGGCAAAGTTTATCATCTCATCCACATCTATCTCTGACCACGCAACCTCTTATCCAGCCTCCAGACTGCTAACTCTGCAAGCCTTCAACTCCTTGCTCATGTAGCAGTTTGCTTTTATGTTTATGCTTTCATTTGTAACTTTTCTTGTAATAATTTGTGGCAAGGGATTTATGTTTATTCTTTTGGATTTGGATTATTTAGCATTGTAGTTGCTCATTTTTAACATGTATTGTTGAATGATTTGGTTGTGACCACAATTATTTTAAGCTCTTAAAATTATGAATTAAAATTATACAATTATTATTTAAATTGATGTTTTTATTGTATGTTGCAAACTTGCTTTTTAAACAATAATTGTATTTGTGTTGGCAGTTATCAAAATGACTCTCTCCTGCTTTTTTATATTTAGATTTTTTTTTTTAGTGTTTTTAGTTTTTGTTTTAAATTTATTGGACTTAAATCTTTTACAGATGGCATATAACAATAATTCCTAACAGTCCAAACACCCAAACTGTTTGCAGTGCATGGCTCACAGGCAGAAGTGTTAGCAGGGCCCCATGAAAAAAATATAACTTTACTTTAATATTGCAAACCATGCCAACCTTGGTGTCAGAAGAAAATTGTGTATATGTTATCAGCTACATGAAATGTGCTCTTTTAGGATCACTGAGCAAATGTCTACGTGACTTTTCACCTAATAACTTTTGTGATGTCTCCAAAAGTTGAATCTGTTCATCTGGACGTAGCGTTTTGTGGGAGAAACGTTTCGTCACTCATCCAAGTGACTTCTTCAGTCTCAGCTGAGTGCAGGTTTCCCCAAACCTTATAAACAGTACATTTGCATAATGACTGAAACCAGTCCACTGAAGGAACAATGGGCTGTGAGGTCACAAAAACTTTTGTGATGATAAACTTGTTTACCAACTAGCAGCTTCGTCTCTTCTAGAACATACAGCTAGAAAAGGGGAACCTCAGCTCTGAGTTCTAAGAATAACTTTGTTATCTTTGTACACAGACACACACATAGACACACAGAAAAGTATAAATAAAGCACGCAGACCGTGATGAGACGCAGGCTGTGCGTCCATGACTGCCCTCGCGAGTGAAAGAATCTGCAGTGTTTGTGTTTTCTAACTCAGGTGTCTTAGCTGAAGAACTACGGGGTGATTTAAAGAAATCCCCTGTCATTTGGAAATATAACACTGCGATAATATATTTTTCTATTTAATGCAAGATTTATGAGATATGTGGAGGCGATTTTTTACTTTTTACAGGTTGTCAGATAAGTCTATATCTATCTATCTATCTATCTATCTATCTATATACATACATACAGTTTGTACATGTTTTGGAGTTTGTACATGTTTTGGAGTTTGTAATTGCTTTGTCTCTAGGAGCCACCATAAATATACTTTTTATTTATTCACTCCATTCATTCACTGGTGCAAATGTAATAAATAAATTATAAAATACAAAAACCAATTATTTACGTTTCAACTTTTAACTATTTAAATTTTCAGCTTTTTCGTTTTAAACAAATTTAAAGTGAAACAACACAAAACACTGCAACACAACACAATCAAATATAAATTAAAATATGCAAAACAAAAAGAAGATCCACATTCTCTGTCATATAGGCCTGGGATGATTTTTGGGAGAGTGTTTTCCTGCTTGGAATTGCATAGGATTCACTGCATGAATAAACTTTCTGAATCCTTTATCATCCGCAACTGAAAATAGTTGTGGATGATTACTATACCTTTCTAATGTGATGATGTTGTCTCTTGTTGTTGTCCCTGGCTCTCTTTCTCTCTCTTTCCCTCCCACTCTGTTCCTGTGCTACTGCGAGTGTAACTGCCCCCCTTTCCCCCTCTGCCCAGCCCAAGCACAAGGCTCACGTGCGGAGCGAAGTGAAAAAAAGTGCGAGAGAGCAGGTGAGAAAAAGGAAAAACAAAACAAAACACGGCTCCCAATAAGGAGCCGGCTCGCGTCGTTCACTTCAAAGAGCCAGCTCTAAGAGCCGTTTCGTTGGCGACCGACACATCACTACTGTTTTCCTCTTTCTGGCGCAAAGTGGGCGATAAACAAACAATAGAGAAAAGCCGATCAGCTGATCATTGATCAGTTTCTTGATTGAAGTAGCAACAGGAGAGGGAGGGTCAATCATGACCAATTGGCCAATCCACCACCTTTCATTGTTTATACCGTCATTGTTATACCGTTACAAAAAGAAACATAAAAACAAAAAATCACCATCGGCCCACTGGGCAAATGCCCGGTATGCCCAATGGCCAGTCCAGTTGTATTGACAGGCATCTCCAAAAATATTAGAGCACTTTTGAAAATATGTGATGTCTTGATGAATCGAGCAGATAGTTGAAGTTTACACAGCAACATTCTGGCCTGAAAATATCTTAAAAGTTCATTTTGTGATTCAGAAAGAGTCATATTTTAAACTCCGCCACTCTGCATTCCTCCGCCACTCTGTGTTCCTCCGCCACTGCCTCGTTTGACTTTTGGATGAAATGCATTCTGGGATATTTGCTTGGGTTTGGCTACAGTAGCTAACGAGCTGATTGGAGACCAAAACAGCCAATTGGTTTTGTGGCACAAATATAACGGTGTACAGAAAGAGTTGAAAGAGCAGAGGCAGAAATGTTGAGAGCGCGAGCAACACACTGCGAGCAGGTCTGCAGAGGTCTGAGCAAGACCAAATGCAAAAGCTGAGCGAGAGGGGCCGCTATTGTGTGTGTATATGGATAATAGCAAACACTGAAATACATTTTTTGCACGCAGCAGTGAATTTTGTTCACTCAACTTTAGCTTTTCTTCGCTCAAAATAAATTTCTCCTCAAAATGCAACACTTGCACTTGCAAATTTTTTTTACGTGAGCTCAAATTTTTTTTTACATGTGCTCAGAATAGTGGCACAAAAATAATGCCATAGTGCACAGCCTGGATTGATTACTTGTGGGGCCTATGACTCAATGCCCCACAGCTGGATACTGGAATGCCTAAACCTATACAAGATCAACAGGACCCTAAGACCTTTAATAAGGAACTCAATTGGGATGTGGCGTAACACTAGAGGCCAACTTCAAGCCCATAGCACTGAGGGGATCGAACTACCAGAAGGCAACGTTGCAGACATAGAGGCCAGCTACAAGTACCTGGGGATCCCACAGGCAAGTGGGAACCATGAAGAGGCTGCTAGGAAAGCTGCAACCACCAAGTACCTGCAGAGGGTCAGGCAAATCCTGAGGAGTCAGCTGAACAGTAAGAACAAGATCCGGGCTATCAACACCTACGCCCTGCCTGTGATCAGGTACCCTGCTGGGATAATAAGCTGGCCAAAGGAGGAGATAGAAGCCACTGACATCAAGACAAGGAAGCTCCTGACCATGCATGGAGGGTTTCACCCCAAGTCCAGCACCCTGAGACTGTACGCTAAGCGGTAGGAAAGAGGCCGGGGACTGGTGAGTGTCAGCCCCACAGTCCAGGATGAGACAACGAACATCCACGAATACATCAGTAAGATGGCCCCAACCGACCGATCCTGCGGGACTTCCAGATACAGACGAACAAAATGGTGGTGGCTAACCAACCGGACATAGTGGTGGTAGACAAATAGAAGAAGACGGCCGTGGTGATAGATGTAGCGGTTCCCAGTGACAGCAACATCAGAAAGAAGGAACATGAGAAGCTCGAGAAATACCAAGGGCTCAGAGAAGAGCTCGAGAAAATGTGGAGGGTGAAGGTAACAGTGGTCCCAGTGGTAATCGGAGCACTAGGTGCGGTGACTCCCAAACTAGGCGAGTGGCTCCAGTAGATCCCAGGAACAACATCGGAGATCTCTGTCCAGAAGAGCGCAGTCCTAGGAACAGCTTAGATACTGCAGGACCCTCAAGCTTCCAGGCCTCTGGTAGATGACCCGACCTTGAAGGATAGACGGCCCGCAGGGGCGAGCAGGGAATATATATTCGGATATGTATATCTATTTCTCTCTCTCTCTCTCTCTCTCTGTCTCTCACTGTATATATATGTATGTATATGTATATACATATATATGTATGTACACATATATGTGCGGTCCCTCCCTTATCTTTCCTGCTTGGCTCTGCGTCTTTCTCTAGTCTCGTCTAATTCTTACCCTCAGAGACTCTCTCAGTCTTGTTCTCTGGTCTCTTAATGAAACTGACACCTTCTTCTCGATGGTCCTCCTGGTCTCAGGGAGCCCCGATTTGCTGCCAGACACACGGCAGCGGGAGAAGTGGAGTGTTGTATGCCTGGCAACACTCTTAATGGAGGATGTTTGAAAGACATCCACCTATTCGGAACCATGATAACAGGCTTCTGGCTGATCGGAGTTGGCTCAACCCTGGCTTATCGAAGAATAAAGAAAGGGGCACAGCTGCTCAGAATCCCACAAGGCTGCCCGGCGATGCGATGGGACTTTTTGCTTAACCAGGTGAAAGGACAGTCTCTCTCAGTTGAATACGGGACACACACAAACATGCATACATATGCATGTGCACTGATACAGACACACACTCACCCCCCTCCCCGCTTCCAGTTCCACCCGATGAAGATGATGGGTCTGCGTCCAGCACTGGAGAATAGCTGCAGGATAGGCTGTTGTATACACAGGTTCACTCCGTGAAATTAAATTCCTTGCCAGTGCTAGTACATCAACCTTCAGAAAACCAAGAAGCCTATTACATATTACTTGAGAACAAGAGCCCAAGATATTTAAACTCTTCCACTTGGCTATAATGCATCCATGACTTGGAGGGATTTCTTCTGAAAGCAATAGTTTCAAACTTGAAGGTGTTTATTCTCAGGAAGTTATAAGGAGTAAAACAAAGACAGAGCTATATATACACAGGGGCCTGGGCCTGGGGAATAGGGAAAGGCTGGGAACATGAGGAACTAGTCACTGATAATGACAAAAGGAGGTAAAACAGCCACAAGACACAAAGAAAAAAAGACTACCAAAATAAAACAGGAAGTAACATGAGAAGGAAAATAAGAGACAGAGAAAAGTCTTCACATGATGCAAGAGAACGCAGGAGAGGCACAAAACACTGAAAAACAAAGAATTAAATATGAACCACATGCAGAAAGTAGATTCCAGAGGGTAACAAAACTAAAAGACAAACTGAGAACATAATCATAAAGAAACAACCAGAAATTTTCTGCTGACTGCAAAGAATACAATACTGTAAATGTGGGCACAGAACACAGTGTCCATGACATTGAATGGTTTAGGTTGCAAAAATCAAGTTCTTTCTAAATATTATTCACTGTTAAAAATTATAAATTGCAGTTGGAAGGATTTTTTTTAATGATAATTCAGTTATACCTGTTTTAACAGTCATAATGATTATATAAGTTTATATGAATGTTTAAGAATGTTATAATCATTTCCACTTTAAAAACATATTAAATCATTAATCAATGTTATCCTTTCATATAAAATAGGACATCAGATTGTGTCAGAATTTATATAAATACATTCTCTCTGCTCTCTGAAAAATTAGTTAAGGATTAAACATCCATTTACTAAATTCAGGTAACTTGTTACTGGTTTCCAAATTGATACATAGTTCAACATTTAGTATAGACACATTATGAGGGAATTTTTGACTCAGGTCAAAATTGAACCAAACCAATAAGCAAAGGCATGAACTATAAACAGTATGTGTTCCAGGTATAAGTTAACTAATAGCTAGTACAAATTACTTTAGACGTGTCAACAAAGCATAAAGGTTTTTTGAACATCAAATTGTAATTGCTGTTTAAACTTTACAAAACTATGTTTGTCCTTAGTGCTGAGCAGGTAACCCCAGTTTCATATGAAAAAGAAAATAAACAATCCAAATAAAGTCTGACAAAGACTTGATATTGAATAACTTTGTGAAATGCTGCTTTTAGATCATGAGTATTTGCTACTTTAACTGCATTCACTGTAAACATATTTTATGTTTTTACAAATGAAGCACAATATTGGATTGCTTGGATTCATTTCACAGAGTTGATTGGTTTTGTAAGAGAGCAGATTTGTATTAGAAACTGAACCTATTTTATAATATTTACCTATGCTGTTACAGACAACATATAACTCTTCAAACAGGTGTCAGAGCAGTTTGTGGGTCAAATCTTGATTCCAGTAGAGGGCAGTGTAGACTGTCAAATGAGCAATATCTTTGGCTATTTTTCTGTGTTCATGTGAGATTATCAGTTGTCCTTATCCACAAGATCTGGTTATATTTTGTGTTGGTTGACATCATTATCAAGTTTGTGGTGTTGTGCAGCACATTTGCATTATTTTGAATTGTTTTTAAGGACATTTTCCACCAATTTTCTATTTAAATCTAGCAATGTTTTTATCTTTATTATTCAAATCAAATGTTGCAACAGCTTTTGTCAATGAGAATCACTAATGAGGTAAAGGTGTACTAAGGTGCACAAGATTAAAACATCACATTGGTCATGTGTTTCCAACCAGCCAACCCCTGTTAAATATAAACTAGCTAAAGGAGCCAATCACAGAGAGAAAGTAGGTATATAAGGAAGGACAAAAAAACAAAAATGATACAACATTATGGAGTTTTCTGCCACAGTGATCTTGGCAGGGCTAATCTTAGCTCTGCTGTGGCTGTTTAGTGTAAAAAGAAGGAAGTATCGCCTGCCTCCAGGACCTGCTCCACTTCCTCTTCTAGGAAACCTGCCACAAATAGACAAAAATGCACCTTTTAAAAGCATCCTTAAGGTGAGTTTGGAATTTTTATTTATTTATTTATTAATTTTTTAGCATTTTTCATATTGTTAAATTGTTCAGTAATTTATGAATAAACAAGAGCGCCCTCCATTACTGTTCTGGATTTTTATCTTAGCTGCATGCTGATTTTGCATGAATAAAAAAAGTTTTTTGCTTTGTTTTAGTTCAGTGAAAACTATGGTCCTGTGATGACACTGTACATGGGCTGGCAGCGGACAGTGGTTCTGGTGGGGTATGATGCTGTGAAAGAAGCCTTGGTGGATCAGGCAGATGACTTCACAGGCAGAATGCCCATACCATTCCTGTTAAAAGCTACCAAGGGCTATGGTAACAAGACACCATATATCTGTTTTCAAGACCAGTGATTTCTTTGGCAGGACTCTAAGTCAACTTTACATGAAAGCAAAGAAATTTCAAAAAATAGTTTGTGTAAAAGTTTTCCTAATCTTGACATGTCATCTTCTCAGGTTTAACAATCAGTAATGGGGAGCGCTGGCGCCAGCTGCGACGCTTCACACTCACAACCCTGAGAGACTTTGGGATGGGACGCAAGGGGATGGAAGAATGGATCCAAGAAGTCAGCGAACACTTGAGGGCTCACATACGTACATTTAAAGGTGTGTTTTCAGCTATTGTGTGGGCATGTATTACATACAGGGTGGATTTGAAAAATCATTCATTGCTCAATCATTGCTTAAGTTTCTCACTCTTTTTTTCAGTACAGTAGCTTGAATATGACAAAAAAGATTTCAATTCAACATTTACCTCAGAACTGACTGGCAGTATAAGAAATAAAACATAATAAGAAAAACATTTCTTGCAAAAATGGCAAAACTTTTAATTTGTGCCTGCACAAGAAATAGGCTGTAGTAAGAAGCAAAAATAAATATGTAATAAAATCGACCAAATACACATAAGAATGTTGATAAAATACATCAAATAATTCAGTAACATTTGAAGTCGATCAGATTTTGCAATTCACATACAAATCCTGTGTGAACTCTTTAATGTTTGCACAGAAGACACGGAGTATTGCATAACTTGCTAAAACACTGAAGTATCATTTATAGCGTCTGCTTGCTGTGACATGACTGATGCACTTGGAAAGGATAAACCTATCCATGCCAATTTACAGTTATATGTTTTAATAAAATCATTTACTTTCAATTGTCACATCCTCCTGAGAACTGAGGAACAATGGATCTTTCAGTCGAACTTTTTTGTGATTTGTGTGTCAGCTGCAGAGGACCGAACTGAATAGGCTGGGTCTCAGGAGAATATTTTCAATAAAAGTTAATGATCTAACCATAAGTTTGAAGCAAAAGCACTTTATATAGAGTGGCCTATATAACAGAGAGTAAGTAGGTGTGAACACACAGATAATTTTGTGCCATGCCTAGGAACTATACTGCTGTTAATACTTAAAGTGGAATTGCACCATAATGGAGTAATGCTGCTCTCTGGTCAGTCTGGGCCTTTATGTGAAGAGTTTGAAGCTTCAGAGTCCTCTCACAGTACAAACAAATGGGTTTCAGTCTATTTGTTAATCCTAAACTGGCTGTAGGTGTGTGTTTGTCTGGCTCTTTGGGTTAGCGTTTTACCTTATGACTACTGGGGTACATTCTAGCAACAAACAATCCAAAAATGCTTAAGAATTTACTCCATAGCAGACAGTGAAGTACAACAAAGTATTTGGCAAGTAGATTCCAATGAAGCAACATAGAAGGGTGGAAATTCAGCAATGGCAGAAAATAGCACAATACCTATGGGCCTCGATGCTGGTGGTAATAATAACATAGCTGGAGACTTGGATGAGCAACAATGATAAAACGGACATGGCTGAGGGGGAATTCGAAAGGTAAAATGACAGAAAAACACTAAGATTTAAAGCACACAGAGCAGAGATTTTTTTATTATGAAAATCAAATCAAATTAGAGAATCAGCGTGATGATGAAAGAATTTGATTTAAAAACAGGAAAGCAGAAGTGAGAAAAAGAAGAGAATTGCAGTCCAAAAGCCCAAAAATCCAGACAGATGACTTCATTATTGAACTTCATGTTATCATCATATGATAATTAACCTTAGTGGACTTAAAGTTGATTAATGTGAAGACCTTTGTTTATCATAATGCTCTCTTTTGTTGGTTGTTGTGAAAGTGTAAACAGCCGAATGGCCGGTATGTTTGTGGAGCGGACAAAGAAGCAGAATAACAAGAAACAAGAGTGGAGTACAACAAAAAGCGAGTTGTTTCTTCTGGCTGATGAAAACACAAAAGCAAAAGGCAAAAACTAGACTATAACCTAAACTGGGAAACACTAAGACTAGACAAGAAAAACATGAACATGAAAAGAAGCATGCAAAAAACTGAGACTAGAGACAACGTTAAATCCATGGATCATGGGGCGAGGAAAACAGACGACCTGACAGTGAACAACAGGAGACAGAGGAGTTAAATACACAGAAGGGTAATGTGGGAAGTGGAAACATATGGGGAACACAGCTGACACAAATCAACATGACACCAAAGGGCAAGCAAAACTAACACTTAACATGGAACAAGGCTGTCAAAATAAAACAGGAAACATGGAGAGACGTAAACTGGGAAGCACAAGCTTGACACATGGTTCAAGAGAAAGCGAACATGAGAGACAGACAGAGGGACCGAGGGAGAACAAGAGTGAGGGAGCACTAGAGAGAGAGGGAGACTTAAACAAGGGGCACTTGAGAAAGAGGTAACGAGACATGACAGGCTGAAGAAACATACATGGATACACATGACAGAAAGGACAGACATGGGACAGGAAGGGGAGATGAGACACCTGGACCAGACAACATGGAAGCAAATGTAACAAACATACTGCCAATGCTAAGAATAACTTAATACCAAATAATAACTTAATACTAAATAATAGAAAACTACATCCATGTAGTTTTCTATTTTTCTATTATTTAGTGCCAACCACCCATCCATGGGCCAGCACGGTGGTTAGCTGTTGCCGCACAGCAAGAAGGTCAATTCCATCATCAGACCAGGGTCTTTCTGTGTGGAGTTTGCATGTTCTCCCCGTGTTTGCGTGGGTTCCCCGGCTTCCTCCCACCGTCCAAAGACATGCAGTTTGTGGGGATAGGTTAATTGGTTAATCCAAATTGCCCATAGGTGTGAATGCTGGCGTGAATGTGAGTGTGAATGGTTGTCTGTCTCTGTGTGTTAGCCAGTGGCGGTCCTAGCCTGTTTGGCGCATAGTATGCAAACGGCTACCAAACAGCCATCATAATTCTTCATACAATGAGAACAGGACAAATCAACAACTGACAATGACTAATTAATATTAAAATCTGTAACATAATGTATTGTTTGGAGTTTAATCTGTTAGTGTTGCCATCTTTACAATTTCTTCTTGGAGCAACTGTAACCCACATTATTTCCTTAGTAAAGTATTAATAAAGTATTCTGATTCTGACTGTTTCAGGATGACCTGCCATTATCCAATGACACATCTGCTTACCTGTATCTTTTGCTCGCTTCTCCTCCTCTTCTTTTCTATTTTTTCTAAACTGAGCACCTGATGGCTTTGAACTTTTCTTGTCCATCTTCCATTGGTTTTAATTTTGCACTCCAGTATGAACACCCATCCCTCAACCCAAGGATCACCACAACATAACCTAACAGACCTACACCTTAGTTCACAGATTCACTTTGTCTAGGGTGCATTTCCGAGATTTCACACAACCCAGGATTCAAATCATGAATACATAATAGACTTGGATTTACAACATTAGGAATGAAATGTGCTCGATTTGGAAGCAGCCGGGGCTCCTCCCCTTTCGACTGGTTGTGTGTGAGACTTTAAATCATCAAACTGTAAATTTTGAATTGTCATTGATCCCTTTACCCCGAGTCCTAAAGTGTATATTTATTTTCTTACTCTACTATATTTATTGTTTGTTTACTTGCACTGCTGTAACTGGAGCCTCGTCGTCTCGTCTCTCTATATGCTGGACTGTATGTAGCGGAGACGACAAAGTTTACTTTGACTTCAGCAGCGCGCAGGCGCACCGAGGGCTCTCGCGCTCACTTTTCGTGTATAGAATTTTGAAAAAACATCGGTGCAAATTATAAGTCTGTATCATAATGTCTGGTGTTTTCGTGTTTGTTATTTTGTTTTATTTTGCTAGTTGGTTATTAGATGCCGCTCCAGTCAGCCAGAGAATCCCCCGCCGCCCCGCCCTCTCCTCTCTGCGCCGCAAGCAGCAGGCGCACCACGCAAACGGAGGGCGCCCTTACTCCCAGCAAATGGGCGATAGAAAACCGATCGATGCCTGTGCCATTCCCAATATGCGCTGGCTGCCGTCGGGGCAGCATGAGTACGAGCGTTTTTTTTTTCCTTTTTTTGCCGATGCCCGTGATGCCGCCCCGGGCAACCGCCCGTGTCGCCCGTATCTAAAACCACTACTGGTGTTAGCCCTGCGACAGACTGGTGACCTGTCCAGGGTGTACCCTGCCTCTCGCGCTATGACAGATGGGATAGGCTCCAGCACCCCCGCGACCCTGAAAAGGATAAGCGGAAGCGAATGGATGGATACATCACTCCAAACAAAAAAAATTCACAAAAAGACCATAAACTCAGAAATGCTGGGTCACAGACCCAGCCCACTGACAGAAAGTTTTACTGTCCAATCTTTCTTCAAAAAAAAACAAACAAAACAAAAAAAAACCAAAAAAACCACCATTAAGCTAAATGAGATGATTTATTTAAATAAAAATGTAACATATTTGCATTTTTAATTTGGAACTTTGATAGTCATTTCCAACTGTCTTTTTCCTTGTTTCTCCAGGTAAACCATTTGACCCCCAGTTTTTCTTAAGCAGCACTGTTTCTAATGTGATCTGCTGCCTGGTTTTTGGGGAACGTTTCAGTTTTCAAGACAAGCAGTTCCTGCACCTTCTGACCATCATGTCTAAGATCGCATGGTTCAACAGTAGTCCTCTTGGTCAGGTCAGTGGACATGATTACAAAAAAACATAACATTTAAAAAAAAAATACAACAAACATACTGATCAGATAGTTCTGCATTTTTTACCTCCAAACCAACAAAGCTGAAGTTTCACGGTTAGGGCTGGCCAACCGCAGGGATGTGAGGAAGGAGGACCCAAATGCTAGACTCTTTAGGATAAACAGTGCATTTATTTACAGTGGTGTAAATAATCCACAAAATAATAAATCCCCGTGTGTTCCCTTGACTCCCATGTCGTGTCTTCCACCCACAAGTCCATGCGCCGTGCTCTTCCGCTCCTGTGTGTCCCCGCACCCAGTGCTCGCTGCTCTTGTCTTCCATGCTCCTTCCTGGAGAAAATAACAGAAGGAACCGTCAGGACACTCAACCACTGCAGGCATGCACGCACTTAACTTGGCTCACAAAGCCCACAGACTTGGAGTCTCACGTAACAATCCCACACCGAGAAGCACTCAGCCACACTCTTAAGTAGCTCCCCGACGAGGCTTCATTAGCTGCAGGTGTGTGTGATCATCTGCTTCAGGTGTGGCCAGCCTCCGAACGGGACACACCCACCAGGCCTGCCTGAAACTCAGTGCTCAGCCACACTCACAGGCATACTTGCCTATACATACAAGCATGGAGAGCACAAGAACAGCAGCACAGTGCAGCAAACATGCATAATATATTATATCAGTCCATAGCTGCTCATGGACCCTGGGTCGCTCAGATCCAGGTCCCTGACATGAAGTGTGTTGTTCAAAAAATTAATACTCAGTAATACTGATTGCATATTTTCACACGTCTTTAGACAAATAAAGCTGCTGTGTTTTTCCCTCCTGAAGATGCACAACATCTTTCCCTGGCTCATGGAGCATCTTCCTGGCTACCACCAAACTATTTTTGGGGATGTAGAGGAGGCCAGAGATTTTATCGAGAGGAAAATCCAAGAGCACAAAGAGACACTGGACCCCAGCTCCCCCAGAGACTACATTGACTGCTTTCTCATCAGAGTTAATCAGGTTGGAAAGAACTTAAGGATCAGTTGCTTTGTTTAGGGCACTTTGCATTGTGTCATTCTTTTTTCCGTATTCGCATTAAACAGGTTGGAATTATTTAAACTATATTTCAAGCTGGTCTGTTATGTGCTGCTAAAAAGGCATTTAAGTATTTTAAATTTGGTTTCTGTTGAGACAACAATATTCCTAATTTGTCTCCTTAGGAAAAGGACAATCCCTCAAGTGAGTTCAACTACGACAACTTGGTTTCTACTGTACTGAACCTGTTTTTTGCTGGAACAGAGACCACCAGCTCCACCCTGAGATATGCTCTCACTGTGCTGGTTAAATACCCCAAAATACAGGGTAGGTGTACACAAAAAAGTATTACCAACTTGCTTTTAGCCCTAAATACATTATAGTTAGGAATAAGTCTGTTTGTGGCTCTAAAACTTAGCAGTCATTACAAAGAGATCAGAGCGGTTATAGTTTTTGTTTTGCTTTGTCCAGAGAAAATGCAGCAAGAGATTGACACTGTAATTGGAAAAGATCGTTGTCCCAGGATGGACGACAGGAAGTCCCTCCCATTTTCAGATGCTGTCATCCATGAGGTGCAGCGTTTTCTTGACATTGTCCCCTTCAGCGTACCTCACTACGCACTGAATGACATATCCTTCAGGGGTTATACAATCCCAAAGGTATTCTTAATTCCAAGACATCATATGTATTACAGTCAGTATTAAGTCCATTGTGCATCATGTCAGGGGTTAATGTCAAAAGCAATAAAAGCTTCAATAGACTAACAACATATTTGTTCTGAACAGGACACTGTAATTATTCCTCTCTTGCACTCTGTGCTGAAAGAGGAAAAGCAATGGGCCACTCCCAGGTTCTTCAATCCCCAGCACTTCCTGGACCATAACGGCAACTTCAAGAAAAATCCTGCATTCATGCCATTTGCTGCAGGTACATGAAGTCCTGACACAGTTGATAGATCATACAGTTTTAATTCATGTTGACACCATTTTGTATGTTAAAAAGCAATTATAACAGTTCAGTTCAATTGTATTTAAATAATGGCAAATCACTATAAAAATTGCCTCAAGGCACTTATTATTGTAAGGTAGAAACCCTAAAATAATAAGAGCAAGCAATTTTGTTCACCATAGATTGATTTGTGATTGTGTGTCTTTACAGGGAAGAGAGCGTGTGTTGGCGAGTCTCTTGCTCGTATGGAGCTTTTTATCTTCTTAGTCTCACTGCTGCAGGATTTCAGCTTTTCCTGTGAAGGAGGCCCTGACAGTGTAGACCTCGATCCAGAGTACAGCAGCTTTGCCAATTTACCTCGAACTTATCAAGTCATAGCCACAGCACGTTAAAAAGAGAGTCACTCAATCTGTCATCATTTGAAGCACTATGACTGACATGGATCTCTACAACATGCTGTATTGCATTAATGTGGTGCAGTAGCATTAAATGCACAATTAAAAGTAGAGTTAAATGAATGTGCAATCAATCTTTGCTGTTATGTCTGTGATACAGAACAAAAGACATTAAACCCCAAGAAAATGCTTTGGAGTAATAGTAGTCTTTTAGACTCTTGTTTTGTCACTTTTTGTATTTTCTATAACCCGATTTTTCTTTTCTGTTTTAATTTGTGTTAATTTTGATATAATATAACTCATATCATTTTTAAAAAATAAAGTTATAACTCTGAAAAACCTCCCGGTAGTTTTTTTTAAACACAAAATTCTCTAGTTTCCTACCTGTTTGTGTGTGTGTGTGTTCTCATATTCCTTCTTCTGATGTTTCTATCACTTGGTTTAACTACATCTATCACTACAGTTGTCTCATTTCTGCTTGTCCACCAGTAAAATGTCTGATTGGTTAGCCATCACCAGTTTGTCCATCTGTATCTGGAAGAATCTGAGCTTGGTCATTCTCAACCACCCTAGTGAACGTATCCTATTGTGTCCTCTGGACTTTCAGCCCAGGATTCCTGTAGTAGGTAAACAATAAGAGAGATGTGGGGTTTTAGCTTGGAAGGCCTAATTTTCAAATAATTTGTTGAATTTTTATGATTTAAAAAAAACAAAGTAAAAAAAAAAACAAGAGTATCTGTCGAGAGTGAAAATATCTTTTCATATGTGAAGTAAAAATAACTACAATTTATCACATACTGGAATATAATGCATTCAGGTTCTAAGAGTTTCTGTAGTGTTTTAAACTAAATAGTGAATTTACTGACAAATTGTTGTTTTGGGGTTTTTTTGTTTCATTTTTTGTCAAATCATAACAAACACAGAAACACAGTAATGTTAGTCATAGGTTTTATATAATAATTTCAACAAGATAAGTATTCCAGAGTTGGTGACTAAGAATATCATACCCTTAGTCATTCCTGTGAATCATTAACCTGCAATCTTGGTGAAGAGAATGGAGCTGGTTTACATGTTTTGATTATAGCAATCAGGTCAAATGTTGTAATAGCTGTTTGCAATGAAATGAGAAATAGGTGTACTAAGGTGAACAGGAAGATCACATGGCTCACCTGTGCTCTAATGCGGTGCTCCTGCCAACTCTCTGTCACATATAAACTACGTAGATCTAGGACCAATCACAAATCTAACAAACAAGGAACAGAATACAAAGATTATCTAATAGATGAGAGTTTGAAAAATTTGCTGTTTGTAGTTTTCTTCCAGAGACGAGAGAGGGGCACCAACAATCCTCCTGGCAGTCTTAACAATCCTATTGAGTTGTCACATCTCATAGGACTTGCAGCTGCCAAAACAAGATGTAAAACTTTGTGTCAGGATGTTTTCAATGGTGCGTCTGTAAAAAGTTGTTAGGTGAAGTGTGGAGAGTTCTGCTTTTCTGAGTTTCCTGAGGGAGTGGAGGCGCTTTTGTGCTTTTTTGATAACTGCTGTGGTGTTAATGGAGATGGAAAGATCATCAGCTAGGTGCACACCCAGAAACTTAACACTCCTGACCCTCTCCACAGCAGCACCATCTATAGTAAGGTCTGTGTGGTGATCTCTGCCAGACTTCTTGAAGTTGATCACCATCTGCTCCACGTCCATTCTATAAGTGGACTCATCATTGTCAGTGATGAGACCGACTACTGTTGTATTGTGTGCAAACTTCACAATATGCTGAATTTCCACCCTTCTATGTTGCTTCATTCATCATCACCTTCTCCATTACCTGCTGGTTTCACTCCCTCAGCCTTCAGAACAGGAACAGACTGCAGCACACTGCATCTGTGTGCTCTAAAATCATTGGCCTGCCTGTCAGAACTCTGGCACAGGTTTTCAGCCAACAGGCCCTTAGCCAGGCAGCAAAAATCATCAACGACCCCTCTCACATTCTTCACCCCACATTTCAATGGCTCCCCTCTGGGCGACGCCTCCGCTGCATCTCCTGCAGGACTGAGAGGATGAGAGCCACTTTTGTCCCCAAAGCCGCTGCTGCTGCTTTTTAACTCCAGCCGATAAGAACATTTCCCACACCCATAAACATAAACTACTCTACACTCTTCTTTTACTAACGACACTTTATTCACTTTTAGACACTTACAGTTATTTATTCACCTTCAGTCACTTTAATTTTAAAACTGTGTAATTTTAAAACTGTGTATATACTGTATATTCTGTGTATTTATTATCTCACTCTTATTGCCTGTTTATACCCTGTCCTTATCTTCAACGTCATGCTGCTCTGTTGTATCTTAATTGCCCCTTGGGGATAAATAAAGTCTTTCTGATTCTGATTCTCATTAGTGCTGAGCAGGTAACCCCAGTTTCATATGAAAAAGAAAATAAACAATCCAAATAACGTCTGACAAAGACTTGATAATGAATAACTTTGTGAAATGTTCTTTTCAAATTAAGATCATGAGTATTTGCTACTTTAACAGCATTCACTGTAAACATATTTTCAGTTTTTACAAGTGAAGCACAATATTGGATTGCTTGGATTCATTTCACAGAGTTGATTGGTTTTGTAAGAGAGCAGATTTGTATTAGAAACTGAACCTATTTTATAATATTTACCTATGCTGTTACAGACAACATGTAAATGTTCAAACAGGTGCCAGAACAGTGTGTGGGTCAAATCTTGATTCCAGTAGAGGGCAGTGTAGACTGTCAAATGAGCAATATCTTTGGCTATTTTTCTGTGTTCATGTGAGATTTTATTATCAGTTGTCCTTATCAACAAGGTCTGGTTATATTTTGTGTCGACTGACATCATTATCAAGTTTGTAGTGTTGTGCAGCACATTTGCAATATTTTGAATTGTTTTTAAGGACATTTTCCACCAATTTTGTAATTAAATAAATAACTTTCTGACAACAGATTCTTGCTCAGCTTGTCATTGTTTGATGTATTAGCATCAACATGCACAAATTATCATTTGAATAAAAATGAACTTTGGTTTAATAGTAATAAAAAATTTAATAGTGTGCACAAATCAAACTGTTTTTTTCACCATCCTGCACCTATGTAGTAAAGTAATTTCAGCAAGATGAGCATCCTAAAATTAATCATTACTAATCGCATGCTTTAAGTCATTTCATTGAATTTGTAAAACTCAACTGAAGCTTAGGATGAGCGATGACCTGCTGGTTTACATGTTTAATCTTTATCATTCAAATCAAATGTTGCAACAGCTTTTTGTCAATGAGCATGGTTAATGAGGTAAAAGTGTGCTAAGGTCCACAAGACTAAAATATCACATTGGTCATGTGTGTCCAACCAGCCAACCCCTGTTAAATATAAACTAGCTACAGGAGCCAATCACAGAGAGAAAGTAGGTATATAAGGAAGGACAAAAATACAAAAATGATACAACATTATGGAGTTTTCTGCCACAGTGATCTTGGCAGGGCTAATCTTAGCTCTGCTGTGGCTGTTTAGTGTAAAAAGAAGGAAGTATCGCCTGCCTCCAGGACCTGCTCCACTTCCTCTTCTAGGAAACCTGCCACAAATAGACAAAAATGCACCTTTTAAAAGCATTCTTAAGGTGAGTTTGGAAATGCATTTTTCTTTTTTTTTTTTTAGCATTTTTCATATTGTTAAATTCTGTATTTTTGGCATGTTCAGTAACTTATGAATAAACAAGAGCGCCCTCCATTACTGTTTTGGATTTTTGTTTTAGCTGCATGCTGACGTTGCATGAATACAAAAAAGTTTTTTGCTTTGTTTTAGTTCAGTGAAAACTATGGTCCTGTGATGACACTGTACATGGGCAGGCAGCGGACAGTGGTTCTGGTGGGGTATGATGCTGTGAAAGAAGCCTTGGTGGATCAGGCAGATGACTTCACAGGCAGAATGCCCGTGCCATTTCTGTTAAAAGCTACCAAGGGCTATGGTAACAAGACACCATATATCTGTTTTCAAGACAGGTTATTTTGTTTGGCATGACTCCAAATCAACTTTACATGAAAATAAAGAACTTTCACAAAATAGTTTGTGTGAAGTTTTTCCTAATCTTGACATTGCATGTTCTCAGGTTTAGGAATCAGTAATGGGGAGCGCTGGCGCCAAATGCGACACTTCACACTTACAACCCTGAGAGACTTTGGGATGGGACGCAAGGGGATGGAAGAATGGATCCAAGAAGTCAGCGAACACTTGAGGGCTCACATACGTACATTTAAAGGTGCGTTTTCAACATGTTGAGGGTGGATTTGAAAAAGGACTGTTGCACAATATCTCAAGTTTTCTTTTTCCCTTAATCACTGCTCGAGTCTCTCACTCTTTTTTTGAGTACAGTAGCTTGAATATGACCCAAAAAAGTTCAATTCAATATTTACCTGAGAAGTTACTGTCACTTTGGAAAAAAAGGAAACATAATAACAAGAACATTTCTTGGAAATACTACAAAACTCTTCATTTGTGCCTGCACAAGAAATAGGCTGTAGTAAGAGAGGTCAGGGAAACAAAATAAATATGTAACAAAATGCCCCAAACACGCATTAACATATGAAGACTAAAACTATCAGATTTTGTAATTCATATAGAAATCCTGTTTTGTCTGAACTCTTTAATCTTTGCACAGAAAACATACAGTATTGCATAACCTGCTAAAACACTAAAGTATCATTTATAGCGTTGGCTTGCTGTGACATGACTGATGCACTTGGAAAGGATCAACTTATCCATGCTGATTTACAGTTATATATTTTAATAAAATGATTTATATTAAATTGTCACATCCCCCTGAGAACTGAGGAAAAATTGATCTTTCAGTCAAACTTTTTTTTGTGATTTGTGTCAACTGCAGAGGACCGAACTGAATAGGCTGGGTCTCAGGAGAATATTATCAATAAAAGTTAATGATCTAACCATAAGTTTGAAGCAAAAGCAGTTTAAACAGAGTGGCCTATATAACAGAGTAAGTAGGTGTGAACACACAGATAATTTTGTGCCATGCCTAGGAACTATGCTGCTGTTAATACTTAAAGTGGAATTGCACTATAATGGAGTAATGCTGCTCCCTGGTCAGTCTGGGCCTTTATGTGAAGAGTTTGAAGCTTCAGAGTCCTCTCACAGTACAAACAAATGGGTTTCAGTCTATTTGTTAATCCTAAGCTGGCTGTAGGTGTGTGTGTGTCTGCCTCCTTGTGTTAGCTTTGTGTTTTACCTTATGACTACTGGGGTACATGCTAGAAACAAACAATCCAAAAAATACTTAAGTATTTACTCCATAGCAGACAGTGAAGTACAACAAAGTATTTGGCAGGTAGATTCTAATGAAGCAACATAGAACGGGGGAAATTCAGCATTGGCAGGAAATAACACAATACCTATGGGCCTCGATGCTGGTGGTAATAATAACACAGCTGGAGACTTGGATGAGCAACAGTGATAAAATGGACATGGCTGAGGGGGAATTCGAAAGGTAAAATGACAGAAACACACTGAGATCTAAAGCACAGGGAGTGGAGAATTTTTTATTATAAATTTATAGAAAATCAAATCACATAATCAGAGTGATGATGAAAGGATTTGATTTAAAAACAGGAAAGCAAAAGTGAGGAAAAGAAAAGAATTGCAGTCCAAAAGCCCAAAAGTCCAGACAGATGACTTCATTATTGAATGTTATGATCATATGATAATTAGCCTTAGTTGACTTCAGTTGATTAAGGTGAATATTTTTTTGTTTATCATAATGCTCTCTTGTGTTGATTGTTGAGAATGTTTCTCATTGTCAAATCTTTCTTCAAAGAGAAACTTTAAGCTAAATGAGATGATTTATTTAAATAAAGATTTGACATATTTGTATTTGTAACTTTCAACTGTCTTTTTCCTTTTTCTCCAGGTAAACCATTTGACCCCAATTTTGTTAAGCAGCACCGTTTCTAATGTGATCTGCTGCCTGGTTTTTGGGCAACGCCGCTTTTGAAGACAAGCAGTTCCTGCACCTTCTGACCATCATGTCTAAGATGTTAAGGTTCAATAGTAGTCCTCTTGGTCAGGTCAGTGGACATGATTACAAAAAAATTAAAATATAAAAAGTAGAACAAACATACTAATTGAATAGTTCTGCATTATTACCTACAAACCAATAAAGCTGAAGTGTGTTGTCCAAAAAACACACAATAATACTGGTTGCATGTTTCCACACGTCTTTAGACAAATAAAGCTGCTGTGTTTTTCCCTCCTGAAGATGTACAACATCTTTCCCTGGCTCATGGAGCATCTCCCTGGCTACCACCAAACTATTTTTGGCTATATAAAGGAGGCCAGAGATTTTATCGAAAGGAAAATCCAAGAGCACAAAGAGACACTGGACCCCAGCTCCCCGAGAGACTACATTGACTGCTTCCTCATCAGAATTAATCAGGTTGGAAAGAACTTAAGGATCAGTTGCTTTGTTAAGGACACTTAGCACTGTGTCCTTCTTTTTGAGTAGAAATGATGGATTCAAATACCATATTTTCGGACTATAAAGCACACCGGATTATAAGACACACTGTCGATGAACCTGTCTGTTCTCATACATAAGGCGCTCCGGATTATAAGGCCCATTAAGCGAAACAAAACAGTCAGATAAGTCAAACTTTGCTTAACTCATTCTTCTTGCTTCCTCCACTTCCGTACCATTGATTCATTAATGTTGAATTCTCTCACAGCTGCTCTATTCCCATGTTGTTGCAGTATATTAATGACTAACCTCGTATGGTGGATGGATTATCTCAGTTGTTCTCCTGACTGAGGTTTGGTCAGTTTACAGCATCCTGCCATGCGACTGCATTTGTTCCTAACCATCGAAACGCATGCGTTAATTTATATTGCATGGAAAAAGTTAGCATTCATCCTTCAGCTTCACTGTGTTTATGTTATGCTAACATAGCTGTGTCGCTAGCGATAACGTAGCACATCATTATATATTATTTACATAATATATATATATATTATATATCATTATATACAGCCAACTTCGGTAACCCTACAAACGTCACTGCTGTTTAGTTTTCTGTCTTCATTTATGTTGGAAGTGATAGCAGAGCTATATGTTTGATTTTTTTTTCCAAAACTCTCTGTCAGAACATGGTACATCATGTTTTAGTGGAAAACTAGCGAGCTAACTTCCTGCTACCCTCTAACTCCATTAAATGTAATAAATTCTGTTTTCATGGATGTCTGGATGTTAAACTTAATTGTTACACCTGGTAAAGCAGCAACACTGATCATTTTATTAAAGATCAAAGAATTTAGACAGTTTGTAACTCTCACTCATGCCACAGTCTTCGTTTGACTTTGGGACCTGAAGCAGACAGAGTTTTGGACTCCTGACTATGGTAGCCCTAATGTTCCAACAATCTATGAAGTGGTGTGGCTTGGTAGCTTACCAAAGTCGTACTAAAACATTTTTTGACAGATTTTTGAGTGCCGTGTACCACATAAAATCGGTTCGAGGTCAGTAAACACAACCAGAATTCATATATAAGGTGGACCGGATTTTAAGGTGCACTGTCGATTTTCGAGAAAATTAAAAGATTTTAAGTGTGCCTTATAACCCGAGAAATACGGTATGTATTATTTATTCAAACTATATTTCAAGTGGGTCTGTTGCCTGCTGCTGAAAAGGCATTTAAGTATTTCAAATTTTTGTTTAGTCAACAATATTCCTAATTTGTCTCCTTAGGAGAAGGACAATCCCTCAAGTGAGTTCAACTACGACAACTTGGTTTCTACTGTATTGAATCTGTTTGTTGCTGGAACAGAGACCACCAGCTCCACCCTGAGATATGCTCTCGCTGTGCTGATTAAATACCCCAAAATACAGGGTAGGTGTACACAAAAAAGTATTACCAACTTGCTTTTAGCACTAAATACATTATAGCTAGGAATAAGTCTGTTTGTGGATCTAAAACTTGGCAGTCATTACAAACAGATCAGAGCGGTAATAGTTTTTGTTTTGCTTTGTCCAGAGAAAATGCAGCAAGAGATTGACACTGTAATGGGAAAAGATCGTTGTCCCAGGATGGACGACAGGAAGTCCCTCCCATTTTCAGATGCTGTCATCCATGAGGTGCAGCGTTTTCTTGACATTGCCCCCTTGAGCGCACCTCACTACACACTGAATGACATATCCTTCAAGGGTTATACAATCCCAAAGGTATTCTTAATTCCAAGACATATGTATTACAGTCTGTATTAAGTCCATTGTGCATCATGTCAGGGGTTAATGTCAAAAGCAATAAAATCATCAATAGACTAACAACATATTTGTTCTGAACAGGACACTGTAATTATTCCTCTCTTGCACTCTGTGCTGAAAGAGGAAAAGCAATGGGCCACTCCCAGGTTCTTCAATCCCCAGCACTTCTTGGACCATAACGGCAACTTCAAGAAAAATCCTGCATTCATGCCATTCTCTGCAGGTACATGAAGTCCTGACACAGTTGATAAATTATAAAATTTTCCGCTGTAGCTCTATATAAATCAGCTAATCTGGCCCCAAGGCACTTATTATTGTAAGGTAGAAACCCTAAAATAATAAGAACAAGCAATTTTGTTCACCATAGATTGATTTGTGATTGTGTGTCTTTACAGGGAAGAGAGCGTGTGTTGGCGAGTCTCTTGCTCGTATGGAGCTTTTTATCTTCTTAGTCTCACTGGTGCAGGATTTCACCTTTTCCTGTGAAGGAGGCCCTGACAGTGTAGACCTCGAGCCAGAGTACAGCAGCTTTGCCAATTTACCTCGAACTTATCAAATCATAGCCACAGCACGTTAAAAAGAGAGTCACTCAATCTGTCATCATTTGAAGCACTATGACTGACATGGATCTCTACAACATGCTGTATTGCACTAATGTGGTGCAGTAGCATTAAATGCACAATTAAAAGTAGAGTTAAATGAATGTGCAATCAATCTTTGCTGTTATGTCTGTGATACAGAACAAAAGACATTAAACCCCAAGAAAATGCTTTGGAGTAATAATGAGAGTAGTAATTAGATCAAACATAAACTAAGTAGCAATGAGTATAAACTACATAGATCTAGTACCAATCACAAATCTAACAAACAAGTAACAGAATACAAAGGTTATCTAATAGATGACAGTTGAAATTTTGCTGTATTGCATAGCTCATGTATGAATCCTGCTTTGCCTGTACTCTTTATTCCTTACGTATATCTGGATGCAGTGGATTCAAGGTAAAGATAATACATAACCTGCAAAAGCATTACAGCTTCATGCATACCCTTGCTTTTCTAAGACATCAAAAAAGATCTTTAAAACAACATTTTAACTGTAACAAATAGCAGTTAATTGTTGCACCAGAGTGGATCAATATATTCATTGTAACCACACTATTACAACACCAACAGTCACAATATCAATAAATGTTAATGATTGAGGAGCTTTAAAAAGGTTACACTGAGTGACCTATGTGCCAGACAGCCAGTGGATGTCCAAGTAAACACATAGGCAACATTATGTCATGTCAGACAAAGCTAAAGACTATACTGTAAATACTGACAGCATTTAAAAGTACTGACATGGTAGACCTAAAGTTAATAATTTGAAAACCCAATATGATTGTTGGGTTTTTCTCTGTAGATATTATTGTTGGGTCTGCCTTAAAATATAAAGCGCCTTGAGGTGACTGTTGTTGTGATTTGGGGCTGTATAAATAAAATTGAATTGAATTGAAAATGGTCAAAGCACACCATCAGAGCAGCCTGTTATTACTACTTGTAGAGTGCTCTGATAGAATCCCCATTAACTTAAGAAAAAATAGTCGTCCTCTAGTATAGAATTGAAGGATATCTGTCCTCTTCCAGAAGCACGTTGCTTTATTCTTTGACGTCAACCTTCATGTCTGCTTCTTTTTGCATTGTCATCATGCTGCTGAAGCACCATATCTGCATTTAAGGGCTTTATGTTAATATACAACCGTGTTCTATCAATAATTACAAATGTCATGCTCATTGTTTGCTGCATGACATGACTAGTGGGTTTAATTTTTTCAAAATAAATGATGTAAAACCTAAAAAAATATATTCTCTCTGTTTATGGTGTTGAAATTAATAAAAAAAAAATTAATAGTCCATTTACTAATTTCAGGTAACTTGTTGCTGCTTTCTAAATTGATACATAGTTCAAAATTTGGTATAGACACATTACGAGGGATTTCTTGACTCGGTTCAAAATGGAACCAAACCAAATGCAAAAGCAATACAAACACTATGTGTTGCACTTATAAGTTAACTAATAGCTAGTACAAATTACTTTAAGCCTGTCAACAAAGCATAAAGGTTTTTATGTAAATACCTAGTCTTGAATATCAAATTGTATTCACTGTTTAAACTTTACAAAACTATGTTTGTCCTTAGTGCTGAGCAGGTAACCCCAGTTTCATATGAAAAAGAAAATAAACAATCCAAATAAAGTCTGACAAAGATTTGATAATTAATAACTTTGTGAAATGTTCCTTTCAAATTTAGATCATAAGTATTTGCTACTTCAACTGCATTCACTGTAAATATATTTTATGTTTCTACAAGTGAAGCACAATATTGGATTGCTTGGATTCATTTCACAGAGTTGATTGGTTTTGTAAGAGAGCAGATTTGTATTAGAAACTGAACCTATTTTATAATATTTACCTATGCTGTTACAGACAACATATAACTCTTCAAACAGGTGTCAGAGCAGTTTGTGGGTCAAATCTTGATTCCAGTAGAGGGCAGTGTAGACTGTCAAATGAGCAATATCTTTGGCTATTTTTCTGTGTTCATGTGAGATTTTGTTATCAGTTGTCCTTATCAACAAGGTCTGGTTATATTTTGTGTTGGTTGACCACATTTGCAATATTTCAAAATGTTTTTAAGGACACTTTCCAACAATTTTGTATTTAAATCTAGCAACGATTTAAATAAATAACTTTCTGACAACAGATTCTTGCTCAGCTTGTCATTGTTTGATGTTTTAGCATGAACATGCACAAATTACCATTTGAATAAAAATGAACTTTGGTTTAATAGTAATAAAAATTTTAATAGTGTGCAAAAAACAACAGTTTTTTTTCACTATCTGGCACCTATGTAGTAAAGTAATTTCAGCAAAACGAGCATCCTGAAGTTACACAGGATGTCATATGCTCCTAGTTTTACAAATTCAATGAAATCATTGAATTTTAAAACTCAAGGAAAGTGTTGTAAAGACCCACCTTTTAGCACATCCCAGCACACCCACTCCCTTCACCAGATGCACCTTGTTTAGTTCTCTCACCTTTGATTGGGTGTGGTGCTTGTCCTTAATTGCACTCACCTGTCACACGTTATATAAGGACTGCATTCACTTTTGGCTCCCTCTTTCTTCACTCCCACATGGGGCAGCAGCAGAGGTGAGGTTCTGTTTGGGTTTTTGATTTTACGTGTTGTTTAGGGCAATGAGTAACTTAAATCTGTTTTCTTTCAGCATTGGCAGTCCATCTGTGTCTTTCCTTTGTTGATTTTGAGAATAAAAGGAGAACCCTGTGAATGATTGATGACTGCTTATTCTCATTCTAATCGGATGAGCCCATGATGATGACTACTTAAACCCTGAGCCTTCCTTCCTTCATAACAGAAAGCTTGGGATGAGCAATGCTTTACATGTTTTGACTTTATTATTCAAATCAAATGTTGCAACAGCTTTTTTGTCAATGAGCATGATTAATGAGGTGAAAGTGTGCTAAGGTGCACAAGACTACAACATCATACTGGTCATGTGTGTCCAACCAGCCAACCCCTGTTAAATATAAACTAGCTACAGGGGCCAATCACAGAGAGAAAGTAGGTATATAAGGAAGGACAAAAAAAACAAAAATGATACAACATTATGGAGTTTTCTGCCACAGTGATCTTGGCAGGGCTAATCTTAGCTCTGCTGTGGCTGTTTAGTGTAAAAAGAAGGAAGTATAGCCTGCCTCCAGGACCTGCTCCGCTTCCTCTTCTAGGAAACCTGCCACAAATAGACAAAAATGCACCTTTTAAAAGCATTCTTAAGGTGAGTTAGGAAATGCATTTTTTTTTTAGCATTTTTCATATTGTTAAATTCTGTATTTTTGGCATGTTCAGTAATTTATGAATAAACAAGAGCGCCCTCCATTACTGTTTTGGATTTTTGTTTTAGCTGCATGCTGACGTTGCATGAATACAAAAAAGTTTTTTGCTTTGTTTTAGTTCAGTGAAAACTATGGTCCTGTGATGACACTGTACATGGGCAGGCAGCGGACAGTGGTTCTGGTGGGGTATGATGCTGTGAAAGAAGCCTTGGTGGATCAGGCAGATGACTTCACAGGCAGAATGCCCGTGCCATTTCTGTTAAAAGCTACCAAAGGCTATGGTAACAAGACACCATATATCTGTTTTCAAGACCAGTGATTTCTTTGGCAGGACTCCAAATCAACTTTACATGAAAATAAAGAACTTTCACAAAATAGTTTGTGTGAAGTTTTTCCTAATCTTGACATTGCATGTTCTCAGGTTTAGGAATCAGTAATGGGGAGCGCTGGCGCCAAATGCGACGCTTCACACTTACAACCCTGAGAGACTTTGGGATGGGACGCAAGGGGATGGAAGAATGGATCCAAGAAGTCAGCGAACACTTGAGGGCTCACATACGTACATTTAAAGGTGCGTTTTCAACATGTTGAGGGTGGATTTGAAAAAGGACTGTTGCACAATATCTCAAGTTTTCTTTTTCCCTTAATCACTGCTCAAGTCTCTCACTCTTTTTTGAGTACAGTAGCTTGAATATGACCCAAAAAGTTCAATTCAATATTTACCTGAGAAGTTACTGTCACTTTGAAAAAAGGAAACATAATAACAAGAACATTTCTTGGAAATACTACAAAACTCTTCATTTGTGCCTGCACAAGAAATAGGCTGTAGTAAGAGAGGTCAGGGAAACAAAATAAATATGTAACAAAATGCCCCAAACACGCATTAACATATGAAGACTAAAACTATCAGGTTTTGTAATTCATATACAAATACTGCTTTGTCTGAACTCTTTGCAATACTGTATGTTGCACAGAAAACATAGTATTGCATAACCTTCTAAAACACTAAAGTATCATTTATAGCGTTGGCTTGCTGTGACATGACTGATGCACTTGGAAAGGATCAACTTATCCATGCTGATTTACAGTTATATATTTTAATAAAATGATTTATATTAAATTGTCACATCCCCTGAGAACTGAGGAAAATTGATCTTTCAGTCAAACTTTTTTTGTGATTTGTGTCAACTGCAGAGGACCGAACTGAATAGGCTGGGTCTCAGGAGAATATTATCAATAAAAGTTAATGATCTAACCATAAGTTTGAAGCAAAAGCAGTTTAAACAGAGTGGCCTATATAACAGAGTAAGTAGGTGTGAACACACAGATAATTTTGTGCCATGCCTAGGAACTATGCTGCTGTTAATACTTAAAGTG
The DNA here is from genome assembly GCF_013358895.1 of Oreochromis aureus. Taxonomy (NCBI): domain Eukaryota; kingdom Metazoa; phylum Chordata; class Actinopteri; order Cichliformes; family Cichlidae; genus Oreochromis; species Oreochromis aureus. The sequence continues at coordinate 6,529,451 of NC_052955.1, read as the reverse complement.
GAATTGCACTATAATGGAGTAATACTGCTCCCTGGTCAGTCTGGGCCTTTATGTGAAGAGTTTGAAGCTTCAGAGTCCTCTCACAGTACAAACAAATGGGTTTCAGTCTATTTGTTAATCCTAAACTGGCTGTGTGTGTGTGTGTGTCTGCCTCCTTGTGTTAGCTTTGTGTTAACCTTATGACTACTGGGGTACATGCTAGAAACAAACAATCCAAAAAATACTTAAGTATTTACTCCATAGCAGACAGTGAAGTACAACAAAGTATTTGGCAGGTAGATTCTAATGAAGCAACATAGAAGGGTGGAAATTCAGCATTGGCAGGAAATAACACAATACCTATGGGCCTCGATGAATGGTGGTAATAATAACACAGCTGGAGACTTGGATGAGCAACAGTGATAAAATGGACATGGCTGAGGGAGAATTCGAAAGGTAAAATGACAGAAACACACTGAGATCTAAAGCACAGGGAGTAGGGACTTTTTATTATAAATTTATAGAAAATCAAATCACATAATCAGAGTGATGATGAAAGGATTTGGGGCAGCACGGTGGCACGGTGGTTAACACTGTTGCCGCACAGCAAGAAGGTCCTGAGTTCAATTCCACCATCAGGCCGGGGTCTTACTGTGTGGAGTTTGCATGTTCTCCCCGTGTTTGCGTGGGTTCTCTCCGGGTACTCCGGCTTCCTCCCACTGTCCAAAGACGTGCAGCTTATGGGGATAGGTTAATTGGATAATCCAAATTGCCACTAGGTGTAAATGTGCGAGTGAATGTGAGTGCGAATGGTTGTCCGTCCTGTGTGTTGGCCCTGCGACAGACTGGCGACCTGTCCAGGGCGTGCCCGCCTCTCCCCTATGACAGCTGGGATAGGCTCCAGCGCCCCCCGCGACCCTGAAAAGGATAAGCGGAAGCGAATGGATGGATGGATGGAAAGCAAAAGTGAGCAAAAGAATTGCAGTCCAAAAGCCCAAAAGTCCAGACAGATGACTTCATTATTGAATGTTATGATCATATGATAATTAGCCTTAGTTGACTTCAGTTGATTAAGGTGAATATTTTTTTTGTTTATCATAATGCTCTCTTGTGTTGATTGTTGAGAATGTTTCTCATTGTCAAATCTTTCTTCAAAGAGAAACTTTAAGCTAAATGAGATGATTTATTTAAATAAAGATTTGACATATTTGTATTTGTAATTTGTAACTTTCCAACTGTCTTTTTCCTTTTCTCCAGGTAAACCATTTGACCCCCAATTTTTGTTAAGCAGCACCGTTTCTAATGTGATCTGCTGCCTGGTCTTTGGGGAATGCTTCGCTTTTGAAGACAAGCAGTTCCTGCACCTTCTGACCATCATGTCTAAGATGTTAAGGTTCAATAGTAGTCCTCTTGGTCAGGTCAGTGGACATGATTACAAAAAAATTAAAATATAAAAAGTAGAACAAACATACTAATTGAATAGTTCTGCATTATTACCTACAAACCAATAAAGCTGAAGTGTGTTGTCCAAAAAACACACAATAATACTGGTTGCATGTTTCCACACGTCTTTAGACAAATAAAGCTGCTGTGTTTTTCCCTCCTGAAGATGTACAACATCTTTCCTGGCTCATGGAGCATCTCCTGGCTACCACCAAACTATTTTTGGCTATATAAAGGAGGCCAGAGATTTTATCGAAAGGAAAATCCAAGAGCACAAAGAGACACTGGACCCCAGCTCCCGAGAGACTACATTGACTGCTTCCTCATCAGAATTAATCAGGTTGGAAAGAACTTAAGGATCAGTTGCTTTGTTAAGGACACTTAGCACTGTGTCCTTCTTTTTGAGTAGAAATGATGGATTCAAATACCATATTTTCGGACTATAAGGCACACCGGATTATAAGACACACTGTCGATGAACCTGTCTGTTCTCATACATAAGGCGCTCCGGATTATAAGGCCCATTAAGCGAAACAAAACAGTCAGATAAGTCAAACTTTACTTAACTCATTCTTCTTGCTTCCTCCACTTCCGTACCATTGATTCATTAATGTTGAATTCTCTCACAGCTGCTCTATTCCCATGTTGTTGCAGTATATTAATGACTAACCTCGTATGGTGGATGGATTATCTCAGTTGTTCTCCTGACTGAGGTTTGGTCAGTTTACAGCATCCTGCCATGCGACTGCATTTGTTCCTAACCATCGGGAACCCTCACGTTAATTTATATTGCATGGAAAAAAGTTAGCATTCATCCTTCAGCTTCACTGTGTTTGTTATGCTAACATAGCTGTGTTGCTAGCGATAACGTAGCACATCATTATATACCAGCTAGTCCAACTTCAGTAACCCTACAAACGTCACTGCTGTTTAGTTTTCTGTCTTCATTTATGTTGGAAGTGATAGCAGAGATGTATGTTTGGTTTTTTTTTTCCAAAATTCTCTGTCAGAACATGGTACATCATGTTTTAGTGGAAAACTAGCGAGCTAACTTCCTGCTACCCTCTAACTCCATTAAATGTAATAAATTCTGTTTTCATGGATGTCTGGATGTTAAACTTAATTGTTACACCTGGTAAAGCAGCAACACTGATCATTTTATTAAAGATAAAAGAATTTAGACAGTTTGTAACTCTCACTCATGCCACAGTCTTCGTTTGACTTTGGGACCTGAAGCAGACGGAGTTTTGGACTCCTGACTATGGTAGCCCTAATGTTCCAACAATCTATGAAGTGGTGTGGCTTGGTAGCTTACCAAAGTCGTACTAAAACATTTTTTGACAGATTTTTGAGCGCCTTGTACCACATAAAATTGGTTCGAGGTCAGTAAACACAACCAGAATTCATATATAAGGTGGACCGGATTTTAAGGTGCACTGTCGATTTTCGAGAAAATTAAAAGATTTTAAGTGTGCCTTATAACCCGAGAAATACGGTATGTATTATTTATTCAAACTATATTTCAAGTGGGTCTGTTGCCTGCTGCTGAAAAGGCATTTAAGTATTTCAAATTTTTGTTTAGTCAACAATATTCCTAATTTGTCTCCTTAGAAGGACAATCCCTCAAGTGAGTTCAACTACGACAACTTGGTTTCTACTGTATTGAATCTGTTTGTTGCTGGAACAGAGACCACCAGCTCCACCCTGAGATATGCTCTCACTGTGCTGATTAAATACCCCAAAATACAGGGTAGGTGTACACAAAAGAATTACCAACTTGCTTTTAGCACTAAATACATTATAGTTAGGAATAAGTCTGTTTGTGGATCTAAAACTTAGCAGTCATTACAAACAGATCAGAGCAGTTATAGTTTTTGTTTTGCTTTGTCCAGAGAAAATGCAGCAAGAGATTGACACTGTAATGGGAAAAGATCGTTGTCCCAGGATGGACGACAGGAAGTCCCTCCCATTTTCAGATGCTGTCATCCATGAGGTGCAGCGTTTTCTTGACATTGTCCCCTTCAGCATACCTCACTATGCACTGAATGACATATCCTTCAAGGGTTATACAATCCCAAAGGTATTTTTAATTCCAAGACATATGTATTACAGTCAGTATTAAGTCCATTGTGCATCATGTCAGGAGTTAATGTCAAAAGCAATAAAATCATCAATAGACTAACAACATATTTGTTCTGAACAGGACACTGTAATTATTCCTCTCTTGCACTCTGTGCTGAAAGAGGAAAAGCAATGGGCTACTCCCAGGTTCTTCAATCCCCAGCACTTCCTGGACCATAACGGCAACTTCAAGAAAAATCCTGCATTCATGCCATTCTCTGCAGGTACATGAAGTCCTGACACAGTTGATAAATTATACTATTTTCAGCTGTAGCTCTATATAAATCAGCTAACCTGGCCTCAAGGCACTTATTATTGTAAGGTAGAAACCCTAAAATAATAAGAACAAGCAATTTTGTTCACCATAGATTGATTTGTGATTGTGTGTCTTTACAGGGAAGAGAGCGTGTGTTGGCGAGTCTCTTGCTCGTATGGAGCTTTTTATCTTCTTGGTCTCACTGCTGCAGGATTTCACCTTTTCCTGTGATGGAGGCCCTGACAGTGTAGACCTCGAGCCAGAGTACAGCAGCTTTGCCAATTTACCTCGAAGTCATCAAGTCATAGCCACAGCACGTTAAAAAGAGTCACTCAATCTGTCATCATTTGAAGCACTATGACTGACATGGATCTCTACAACATGCTGTATTGCATTAATGTGGTGCAGTAGCATTAAATGCACAATTAAAAGTAGAGTTAAATGAATGTGCAATAAATCTTTGCTGTTATATCTGTGACATAGAACAAAAGACATTCAACCCCAAGAAAATGCTTTGGAGTAATAGTAGTCTTTTAGACTCTTTTGTTTTGTCACTTTTTGTATTTTCTATAACCCGATTTTTCTTTTGTTTTAATTTGTGTTAATTTTGATATAATATAACTCATATCATTTTAAGAATAAAGTTATAACTCTGAAAAACCTCTTGGTAGTTTTTTTTAAACACAAAATTCTCTACAGTTTCCTACCTGTGTGTGTGTGTGTGTGTGTGTGTGTGTGTGTGTGTGTGTGTGTGTGTGTGTGTGTGTGTGTGTGTGTGTGTGTGTGTGTGTGTGTGTGTGTGTGTGTGTGTGTGTGTGTGTGTTCTCATATTCCTTCTTCCTGATGTTTCTATCACTTGGTTTAACTACATCTATCACTACAGTTGTCTTATTTCTTCTGCTTGTCCACCACCACTATGTCTTATTGGTTAGCCATCACCAGTTTGTCCATCTGTATCTGGAAGAATCTGAGCTTGGTCATTCTCAACCACCCTAGTGAACGTATCCTATTGTGTCCTGTGGACTTTCAGGCCAGACCCTCTTGTGGGTAAACAATAAGTGGGATGTGGAGTTTTAGCTGGGAAGGCCTAATTTTTATATTTAAAATGTTCTCTTTTTTTTTTTTTTTTTTTAAAGTAAAAACAAACAAGCGTATCTATCGAGAGTGAGAGTATCTTTACATACGTGAAGTAAAAATACCTACAGAGCTTGGAAAGAAAAGCGTCTGGACTTGTTTAATTTGCTTGAAGACGTTTCGCCTCTCATCTGAGAAGCTTCCTCAGTTCTTCGAGCCAAGGTGTGACAATGGGTGTAGGTCACCCAGTGTATTGTGACCTACAGTCGTTTTCACACCTTGGCTTGGGTGATTAGGTAGAGGATCATTAGGGGGTCCTTCGTCCCTCTGGGGGGATAGTCCCATAGGGCTGGGACTCTCCACCATTTGACCTTAGAACTGAAGAAGCTTCTTGGATGAGAGGTGAAACGTCTTGAGGCAACTTAAAGAAGTCCAGACGCTTTTCTTTCAAAGCTCCTTAGACTACGACGACCTGGTTGACTGAGAACATTTACAGACATAAAAATTCCTACAATTTATCACATACTGGAATATAATGCATTCAGGTTCTAAGAGTTTCTGTAGTGTTTTAAACTAAATAGTGAATTTACTGACTGACAGGGGATTTCTCTGTGGTTCTGTTAAACACGTATCTGTATCAGGCATTTTTCTTCCAAGGATAGATAAAGTCTTGTCATGTCCATTAGGTGGAAGTTGTCGTGCCTCCATCTTCTCAGTCTGCCTCATGGCTCAGCTGCTGTTGGCATCAGCTGGGGTCCTGTAAGGGTGAGCTTTGTAGTCAAGGTAACCAAGAGGGGTTCCCCTTCCCATGGTTACACATAGGTCCATCACACCTGCACCTGGCTGCCCTAAAGTTGATCGGATGGAGATTGGAGTGCGGGCTTACCCTACGGGGGCCCAATCAGCACCCCCCCGAAGCAACCAAGCGTAGGTGAGGTTTCACTAATGTGCTTCCTCCTTAGTCTCGGGGCTTCCCGGGACCTCAACCTTTTTGCAGTGGCTCTGATGTATCCAGGAGGGGGTCTCTGCAATTTTACAGGCTGTGGGTGTGGTCAATAACACTTGATATGGGCCCTCCCAGCGAGGCGAGCTCCAATTTCTCCTCTGGAGCACACGTAATAGGACCGAGTCGCCTGGTTTCAACCTGCAAGAGACTGGAGAAGAGTCATACGGCAGTTTATTGTTCAAAACAGTATCCTTATTTTCTAGTAGTTTTGCCATCCATTCTGACAGATTTGTCTAAAGGTTCACTTTTTGCAACTGAGATTGCATCTGCTTTTTTTTCACTGGATAAATCTCTGGCCATTTTGAGAATAAGTCTATAATCACTAGAGCGTATTTTGAGCCTTGACTTTCACTTAATTCAATAAAGTCCATGTGAATGGTGTGAAATGGATGAGGTGGTGTGGGGAAGTGTCCTCTTTTTGTCCTCCGATTGCCTTGTGAATTGTTTTGTAACAGATCATGCATGTCCTCACAAATTCCTTTGCTGAAGTTTCAAAATTTAGACTATAAAAGTGTCTTTATGACCTGGACCATCCCTCCTGATGACACATGGGTCACCCCATGGGTCACTAATGCTGCTGTTCTGTGCAGGGACTTGTGAAGGAAAACCAATACTTCCTAAGTCATCAGATCGTTTTTCTAGTTGTGCTCCACACTTTAACCATTTCTTCTGTTCTGTGGTTGGTGCGGCTTTTTGTTCATCTTTAAGTACATCAAGTGATATTTGCATGGTGGATGCAGACATTATCTACAGTTTGTTGTGTGGCTAACTTAGCTGCTTGATCTGCAAAGTTATTACCTTTATTTATTTCTGATTTATCTTTTTGATGTGCAGCACATTTACACAATGCTAACTGTTTTGGCAATATTATTACTTCTAATAGTGTCCTCAGAAGATTTCCATGTTGTACTGGGTGTCCAGTAGATGCAATCATTCCTCTGTTCTGCCAAATTTTTCAAAGTGATGTACTGCTGAAAAGACATACTGACTGTCAGTGTATATATTTATATCTTGGCCTGCGAGTGTGAGGATGTCAACGGTTTCGCTTCTACAACTCTGTTGTAGTTACCGCATAACCTGGGCCATTTTTAGACGCTGAGCCGTCTACAAAAACGTCAGTGAAACCAGCTTGTGGTGTGTTGTAAATGTCACCACGTGGCTTTGTCTCCTCATCTAATTTTTTCATACAGCAGTGTGGATGACCTTCTTCGGGTGAGGCCAAAAGTGCGCTTGGGTTCAACTGACAACATTTCTCGATTCTAATGTGTGATTGCGACAATAAGATTCCAACATATGAGAGTTGTCTTGCATGTGTGGGGTAAGAGAAATTGGCTTAGATTAAAATTGAAGTCACTGCGTGGGGTACTCTGATGATCAGAGTGTGCCCTAAAACAATGTCAGGCAATGCTAAACTATATTCATCTGTAATACTAGTTTCAAGTTACTGAATGCTGCTTCTGCTTTTTTCTTTGTAGATGCAACACTACATTTTTACTTAAGGCAATTTCTATTTTTTCAAAGAACTCACACATCTTACATATTTCAAACTTCTAAGTTAGGATTTAAAAAACTTCTTTATGTGAATTTTTCCCACAAGGTTCCATTCTTTCTATAGCAGCTTCATATACAGTATGCACCAGGCTTTTAATCTCTATATGGATGCATTGCTCACAGCTCTAAAACTAGACATTAGTAAATCATATGCCTAATCAGTATGTGTCACTGTGATCCACAAGCATGATCACAAATTTGTTTTTCAAACCAACAAACCAAACCAACAGAAACAAACAAAAAACAAGTTGCTGATGGCATGAACGCTTTACACACGAGTCAGAACACAAAAAGAAAAAAAAAGCTGCTGCCAGAAACAAAGCAGAAGTGTGAGGGGAAAAAAACTGAGCTCACAGACAGCTGCATGTATGAGCTTTAATATCATGCAGCTTCTGCTCTAAACAAAATAAATAAAAAATGTGTAACTTGCTCATTAGCTTGGTAGTGTCCACATATTTAATTCAGCTTCTCAATCTAGTAGCTTTAGCTGTGTTATACAAGGTTTAGCTTATTAGTTGTTAGTATAGGTTTGCTCTACATCTCAGCAAAGTCTCATCTAGGATAACAGGTTTTCAAACAGGTCAAGTGTCTCTATGCACTTGATTAGTTCAGGTATTTTCTTTATTCTCTTCATCTCATATGTCATTGTACTGAACTTGAGCAAACCTTAAGCTTGATTCAGACTACTTTTAACAATTATCCACCTCGCATCATAACTGACTAAGGTGCCTCTTCTTATTAATACTATGTCATTATCAATGTTATTGTTTTGGGGGTTTTTTTAATAACAGCAATAGTATATTACAATATTTTATTAGTATATTACAATATACCACTATACTACTAATATACAGTAGTGTATTATAACATTTCACTTATATTTTAGTTTGTATTCATCAAGGGCTGCGGGTGATCTGCAGTTTCACCCTTTCCCAAGCTGGAGACATTTACCTTTTCACACACTTTCCTTGGCTGAACAATGACACAGCCTTAATATACCTTATGCATCTCTCTATTTTATTAATATATTTTCGTGTGAATTATCTGCTTTCATTCATTCTGGGCATGGTTGTCATCCAAATTATGTTTCATTGTTAATACCAATTTACAGGTTGTTATCCTTCCTATTATTAGTTTGAATACATTAAAGATAAGCTCTAATTTAATTTAGCCTTTTGTTTATTCCACTTTATTCCTCTTGTATTTATATGTATTCAGTTTGGTCTGTGTCAGGAGATTTCCTGTATTGCAACTCAGGTCAGAATAAAAACGCTCAGACAGGTTTAACGTGTACACGGGTGAGACTCAGGGAGACTCGCGCCCTGCAATAAAAAGCAGCCTTTATTCATAGTACAGGAAGAGATAAAATAGAACTGTGCTGCGTGCAGGCTTCCTGTGGAGTCTGCACAGAGTGTAACTTCCCCATTTAAGCTGAATACTGAAAGAGCAAACACATTTAGATAATGAAATGTACTTTTAAGCATAACATAATAAAAATCCCAAAATCCTGAAATCCCTTGACATTCCCACCTGTTGTTTGATCTTTCCCTCCATATATGTACATAGTAACCACTAACATTGTATCAGTCTATGGCCACTTGTAAACATTTTTAGCCAAGACATCATAAAATAATGGGTTTTGTGAGTATGTTATATCCAAGTGTCTATCTCATCATCATCTTCTTCATTCTGTGATAGGGTGATGTAAGCATGAATTGAAGCAGTTACCATTCTTGATACCATGTTCTTCAAACAAGGTATGACACATGAAGTGAAAAGACACAATAACAGTATTATAACACCAACAAAAACAAGTCCTTTAATCAGCAGGGACTTCCAAGAGCCGCTTATAAGCCACGTAAGCCAGTCTTCTGTGTTTGTGGCATAGTCTCGTTGTTGTGCATCCCGAAGTTGTCTGAGTGTTTTCAGTCATGTTCGATGAGTGCACTTTATCTGGAATGTATGTGCAACATGTGTTGTTAAAGAGGACACATAGTCCTCCTTTCTCGGCGAGAATCATGTCCAATGCTACCCTGTGTTGCATTACTGCAATGCGCAGAGCGTCAATTTCCTGATCCTGTTCGTCGTCGATTTTACATGAAGCATTCAGAAAAAGTCCAAAGCGGTAGTTCAGAGTCTCTATCCTTAAAGCCTGTTTTCCTACCCCCACCCATGGGAAGAAGTTTGAATTCCTCTGGGACATCGGAACCCCACACAGAATCATGCTGCTTGAGGTCTGGGGTGCTTCGTCTTTTCCTTGTTGTTGACGTTGAAGTTGACGTGGCGTCCATGGTTATCTTGAAAGTGTGGTCAGATATGAAAATGGGAGCGCACTGACCTGTCCAATTCCCAGGAAGGATAAAATAGGCCCGTTGGCCACAGATCCAGGCCATCCCTTGTACCCAGAAGGTGCCATTTGAGATGTTGCTGCTCTTCACGGGCCCTCCAGGACCGTGTGTCTGTACTGCTTTGCAGTTGGTGGTGTTTCCCATTGGCGTGGATCCGTTCACTTAGAATAGAATAGAATAGAATAGAATTCAACTTTATTGTCATTGCACATGCACAGGTACAGGGCAACGAAATGCAGTTTGCATCCATCCAGAAAGTGCTTTAGTCGTGATATAGATATAGATATATTACAATATAAATTAGCAATAATAGAGATGTGTAAGTATATTACAGAAATGGGTCTATTATGGTATGTTATAATGTACACAGTGTGAAGTATGTTATGAATATTCTATAACTATAAGTATGTACAGGCTGTAGTGAGTACAAGCTATGTACAGGCTATGAACAGGATATAAATATGAAATAAAACTATATAGAAATCTGAGATATACAGTTATACAGAATGTGAATTATGTAAGTTATAAACAGTTGTGGGATTAAAAATTATCGTATGTACAGAATGATTATCTACACAGAACTATACAGTAGTGGTAAAGTGCTAGTGGTTGTGGGTGTGTGTGTT